>NW_009594281.1:0-10733 GCF_000690535.1 Cariama cristata | reverse complement strand
AAAGAAATTAAGAATTCACTAGAAGAAATCCCAATAGTTACTTGGCAAGTACAATGTAAGCCATTGAAGAGTCACAGAATGTGTTAAGATACAAGTCAGGATTCCTGTGAAAGGAGCTTGAATTTTACATCTTTGTGTTCATAGATTTTAAAGTGGTATCAGAATCAACTTGTTAGGCTACGACAGAATTTCCAGTTGAATTTCAAGCAAGCACATCCATTTCTAGAATGAAAAGCATGATATTGAAATATACCATAGAAAGAGATATAAGGAACAAAAGAAAAAGAAATAAGTTTTTTTTATTTCCTACAGAGAAGAAAGACAAGGAAAACATTGACTTTTTCTCTGGTAATGCAAACATTAATATTACAACAGTGACAAGAAGGTAGTCAGGACTACAGTGTACTTTTCCCAAGGGTAAGAAGGAAACAGGAACAGAGGAAGGAGCCCAGATGAAACTAATGAATAACCAGCTCTAGCACATGGAAAAGCAGCTAGTGTAAACTAGTAGGTTATTTAAAGAAGCATGCCTTCATGGGGAAGGGAGTCCATTTTTCTCCTATGCTTGGCCATGTCATTGAATATCAGCAGATCACACAGCTGAAAAAACAGGGAAAATAGGAGTCTGCCAGAGGTTACTCTGAGTAGCTATTGGTCCTGTTCAAATTTCAGTAATTTTTCATGTATTCTTGTCATGACCTTAGGGCCACAGCAAGTAGCAGTGCATGCTCTGGGTGTCATTATTCCATGAACACAACATTTTTATTTGACATGTGATTATTAATCACATGCTTTTGCTCTCTGTCAGTAACCAGCAACTATCTTTGTGTGAAGTTAAGCTTATGCATTCGGAGTACTTGAAATTTTTTGCCTCTATGGTGGTATGCATGACTATGGTAGGGATCATGAGCAACAGCAGATAGAGGTATTATACATAGCTTAGTTCTTCCCCAAATGCAAGGGACACTCATCCTGCAAAAGTATGTCTTGCAGCCTTCAGTTAAGTGTAGTGCATGTGCTCATGAATAGCAGTATTAGAAACCAATCACTGCGGTTCCTGGGGAAAAAAGCCATGGAGTAGGAGCAACTGATTAAAATATTCCACCAAAATGCCCTGGTTTTCCCATAAAAGTTGAATCTTTCCAAGTATATTCAATAATGGTTCCATCATCAGGACTCCAAACACTGTCTGCTGCAAACTTGCCAGCTAGTCAAAAGTCCCCTCAATTTGACTGGCCCAAGACAAAGACCTGTAAGGGACCGTCAGTTGTCCTGTCTCAACATTGCTGGAGGCCACCGGAGACCCCCGCGCCTGCTGCTACTCCGCTGCCAGATAACCACACGTCCTGCTACTGCGTTGTTATCGGTTGAGGGAGGCCTGTACCAGATAACCACACGCTGCGTTGTTATCGGTTGAGGGAGGCCTGTCCGGAGAAGTGACACTCAACCGGCACGCATGAGCCTGGGCCCGGGATCTGAAAGACAGAGGGGCACAAAGACCCCCGAAGACCACCGAAGACCCCCTAGAGACGGCACTGGGCATGCGTACCACCTCCGGGTGATGAGTGGGGTTGTTCGTGATGGACGTCATGGGTGGACAGGATAAAGCTGAGAAACCATCAGCAGCGAGGGCAGCTTTTTGACTTTCCTTTCTGTTGCTTCTGCGTGCACGGCAGGTGCAGCTCTCACCCACCTTTTTGCTCCTTCTGCATTGCTATCGAACTCTTGCTGCTCCTTTTTGTTGCTTCTGCTTTGCTCGGTTTTTTGTTTTCAGCTGTGCCTTTCTGTGAACGGACTGCGTCGGAACTCCTCAGACCTGTGGTGGTAACTATTGTAACTTTTTTTTCTTTCTCTCTCTTTCTCTCTTATACATTCGCAAACCTGAGTGTTAGATAAATAAAACTCTGGGTGCTTGACTCCGTTTTGAGTCTTAATTCTGTTCCCGAGAACACGAATGTAACCTCGCTCCGGTTTCTGACCGGCTTGCGACAAGACCCTAAGAAGAAGTAAGGATGTATCATTACTGGTTCCTGCAGCAAAAAAATTAATGTTTCTTCTGTCTTGCCTGTAAGAGAAGGGACACGGGGATAGAGGGCAAAGGAAGCTTGATGTAACCTTTGTATTTTCCTATTCATGACAGTGTCTCAGGATCAGATATCTTCTTCCTGCTCCCCAAACAAACTTAGTGGCTTTAGAGACTCACATATTAAGGTTTCCCTCCAGAACTGTCCCTCAACACCTTTCATCAGGTTCTGATTTACAAGAGATTCCTTGGGAAGTCCAAAAAGTTTCTTCTTACTGTCATTTTCTGCTTCCATCATCAAGGTGCTAGGTTACTTGCCTCCATTTTACCCACCAACATCACACAGAAACAGACAGACATGGACCCAGGCCTGGACCCAGACACACACACATAGAGTTATCTTTCTTCGATTCTGGCCCTTTTAAGGGGCACTTAAATCTAAAATTAGGTGAGGAATTGAATCTGCTGTAGTTCAGATTTATCTCTTAAGCAACCTAGAAAATTTAAGTGACTGATTTGAAATGAATCAGAGAATCACAGAGTTGTAGAATCATCTAGAATGGGAAAGAGCTTTAAGATCATTGAGTCCAACTGTAAACCTGACACTGCCAAGCCCATCACTAAACCACGTCCCTAAGCACCACATCTACACATCTTTTCAGTACCTCCAGTGATTGTGATACAACCACTTCCCTGGGCAGTCTGTCCAATGTTTGATAAACCTTTCAGTGAATAAATTTTTCCTAATATCCAATCTAAACCTCCAGTGGTGCAACTTGAGGTTATTTCTTCTTGTCCTATCACTTGCTACTTTGGAAAAGAGGCCGAACCCCACCTCACTACAACCTCCTTTCAGGTAGTTGTAAAGAGCAATAAGGTCTCCTCTGAGCCTCCTTTTCTCCAGACTAAACAACCCCAGTTCCCCCAACCACTCCTCATCAGACTTGTACTCCAGATCCTTCACCAGCTTCTTTGCATGAGTTGGGTCTCTTTTTCCCGTAATATTGAGATGCTGGAGCATGTCCAAAGAAGTTCATTACAATGGTGAAAAGAGGTGGAAGCTGCTCAAGGGAAGGAAGAAAGCTGACTTTGGTGGTAGATAGTAAAGATTTCAGAATGGATAAGATCAAACAACAATATTTGATAAGGTCAGTGCTATCTAAACCAGTAGTACTCAAAAATTCACTTTGACACAAGGAACTCAATGTGCTGAGAAAGCCTTCCAGGAAAGAAAAGAAAACCCATTAACTGTTTGTGCACAAGTCTGTGCGTATGCACACATGTTTGAGGGACCTTTACCAACACACTTCAAACATACAGATTGTCTGGTCAGCTAATGTTCACTGTCTATAATTAAATGCCTTTATTTGGATGGGAGATTTTCAGTTATGGTTGTTATAGGAGCTATCAGTTGAAGGTATTACAAAAACATTTCTTGATTCTTATTCCTAGTATTCTGTCAAGTTTTGATTTTTCAGCAGACTTGCTATACTGCATTTTTGAGCTCAGACAAAATTTTTAGATGAGGAGCACTATATTATCGGTGGATTTTTCTCTGAGCTCTGATTAGTTAATACTCAAGGTTGAGTTATTCTTGAGAAGCTACTGTTAACACAGAGCCAAAATTCCTGGAGGAAATATTACCCTGCATGCTATTGGACCCTCCTCCTTCTTGAATTAGTAGTATTGCTTTAAATGAAGCACATTAGAGTACAAATAGGAAAAGCAATGATTCTCTCTCCACTGGGAAGCCAACAAGCAAGGCTCTGGGCTCTCTGCTATCCTTCTAAACACATAACCTGCCCCCTTCAGGCATAAAAAGTCTTACCAACTTTTTAAAATCACAGCAAGTATCTTACAAATCTATTCAGGATTGCTGGATTCTGTACAATACCATGATAGGGGACTTTGCTATGGAGAGAGTAAGCCTACAGTAACCTGCAAAGATGGATAAATTACGGAATTCTTGTTTTAGGTTTTCAGTCCAGGTGTGTTTGGAACATGTAGCATCGGAAATGGAGAGAGGAGGAATAGAAAGGTGAACAGGTACAAGTAATCATGTTTAAATTCATGAACATAATTCCATTCTCAGACAGACTTTTCTATCAGCCTTAGATTTCTACCAGTGCTGCTAAGCTGAGGTTAATACCATTGCTGGCATAGACTTTTGGGTGTGATCCCATATGTGAGTAATCGTTACCAACTTTACATGGTGATATTCAAATTCAATATGAAGAGAAAAATTCTAGTTTGTCTGGTATGGACAAAACATAGATTTTTCAAGTGGTATTAAATGTACAAGCAGCAATACATTAAAACAGAATTATTTTAAAACACATTTCACCAGGAAGGACAGTAGTACATTTTAGCAGTGTATTGGTCTTACATCTTTTTTCTAGTGCCTCACAGACTTTTTTCTAGGCTAGCTCAAGGCATAAGAAAAATTAAAGCCATCTCTACCCTGAGCTCTACCCTCCTCATGTCTCAGTGCAATATCATAACAGATTATTTGGATGAATTAGAAAACAATCCTCTATTTTTCCCTCTTTGTTAGCCCTTCACAGCACATCGCAGACATTTTCTCCTAGATTTGTTCTTGAGAAGGGAATAAAAGTTTCCACTCCCAAAGTGAATTCTTTTAGATCAGCAGAATATTTTCCATGTGTTTTAGACTACAAAGACATCTATCATGGGCCACCTCCCACATCTGAATTTCCTGGTAGGTATTCCTGATGGTATTGTGAAGAGAGTTCCAGAAAGCATTTCTTAGCTTTCTAAATTGGATAACTAAGTTCAGATAGTGTGATGTTTCCTCCTTTTCTTTCAACTTCCAGTGTCTACAATACAAATTCTGCAAATATATAGGGGTATGCAGCCACCAACGGAGCATCTGGTACAGCAGTGAGAAGCAGACCAGGAGAATACCAAGTGGCAAGTCTGAAAGCTGAAATGTATCCAGAAATCAAAGGAAGACCTTGCCTGTGACAAACATACTTGTGCACACACCAGTAGTAGCCATGCTCGAGCGTCCACCTTAAATAGCATCTCTGGGCTACGCGGACCATTGATCTAAGCCAGGGAAACAATTCTTATAGGAATTCTATAAGCAAAAGCTAATACTTCACCCCTAAAACATTAGCTATAAAAGATGAAGAACAACTTGAAAATGTTCAACTGGAAAAATCTAGGAATTTTGCAGAGTACTCTTCCCTTAGTGTGTGTAAAAATGTATTTGAAGCCTGTGAAAGATAAAAAAGGATATTTTGAAGGGTTTTATTAGAAACAATTTATCAGTTTGCAGCCACTGGAATTAAAAATTTAGCAAATGCTTATTAACACATAAGGAAAATCTGGTGGAACATCCATTAACCTCAAATAAAATATTAATAAAATGTTCATAAACATCACAAAAGTGTAGAGCATTACCACTGTCCCTTATGAGCCACACATACAGTATAAAGATGTCCTCTTTGCAGCAGGATTTTGAGGAACTGCTCAGATTCCCACTCCGTAAGCATTTTAACAAACACCACTGTACTATTCCAAGGAATAGATCATCTTTGAAAACACACAAACCCAGACCCTTCCATAAAACATTTATATATACTTGTTTTCATTTTTGTTTTGGAGGATTTGGATCACTGATCTTTGTGTTTGTCTATTTTGCGTACTACTTTCTACTAGACCAGAACTCATTTCTTGAGAAAATATCCTTCTCTCCAGTCTGACCATCCAATTTAATTTGATACAATCACTTTTTATTTGTAATGTTTGTCTTTCAAGTTATGTGCGAACAGATAAAAATGAAGTAAAAAATCTTCTTGAAGTCTGTAAGCTCAATCACTGTATAAGAAAGTTTGTGTTCGTATACATATCTTATAGGATTTCCAGAAATAATACCTGTCATTGCATTCTCCAGATACTTCATGAACATGAATATCTGTAAGACTTCCAGATTGTATACAAAGGAACAAAAGAGTTAAGTTTGCTCAAGGCTGTTGAGCAAAAGGAGTAGAGAAACCAGTAAGTACCGGAAAGTAGAAAACCCACACTGAGATCCCTATAACGAATCAGGCAGAGGAAAAGTTGACACTGTCGTTCACCCCAGATGAACACACCAGGCAGTGTGTCTCTTGCTGTCTAAATTATTATTAGTTACTTAAGAAATAGGGCACAACTGCAACAGGAAGACAGGAAAAAAAAAACATCCCAAGGCAGCCAACAGCCCAGCAATTCAATACCCTCAGGGAGGTTTTTGTTCTGGTAGTTTTCAGGTAGGTCTGCCATTCCTCCCTCATCTTACTCTACAGCGTATCACATGCTCCTGAGTAACACGGTGTGGAAATTAAGAACTTCCCTCTAGGAATTTTTTGGTTTGATGTTATCTATTGAGGTCTGTCAGGTCTCTCTCCCATCATCCAAATACTCCAAGACGTGCAGCGACAAAAATCCAAGTTACGGAAACATCCCAGTCCACTTGCCCAAACTGCTATCCACTTTTGCTTACAAGACATTATTCATTTCCAGCCACCGACCCTTACCTCCACTAAAGTTTGTCTTCAACACAGTGGAGGATGGAGTTAGTCTCCCTCAACTCCTCACTGGCATGACAAGGAGGAACATTGTACCTACCAGCATGGTGAAGCAGAAAGCCTAATTCATGAGCAATACAAAGAAGTTTTGGGGAGAGGATGGGCAGGTCACGTACTATTACTTGGTTTCTGGCATTTCTGCCATGATATCCAACTGGCAACACCTTCTACAAATAATTTCCTCTGTTTCTACAACCACCAGCAGTTCAGGAACATTATTCAAATACCACATTTTCAAACTCCCCTCTCAGTGTTCCCCTGTGAAAGTAAGGAATCTGTAAAACAGACCCAAGATATAATTTTCCTGAGTCTCACAACTTGCATTTATGATACGTGCTCATGCAAAGCACTGATAAAGTGCTACTAAAGAAAAATGCCGTGTATTTAAACATAAATGCCAGTCATGGGGAACCAGAAGCAAGCTCACAGAGTTATAGCCCTATGTGGACAGGCCTGCTGTTGTCACCAGAGACAACAATGGGTGGCAGTCCTGTGAAATTATAAGACACAGACAACATGCCTTCTGTGCCATGGCATGAGATGTAAAGACAGACATACTGGTCACATCAGGCCTTAAAAAGATGGACACATGTCTGTTCTTGAAAAGACTTTCTCTACCTAGCCTAGTCACTGGACTCTGAAGCATACCAAATCCTGGCAAAGAGAAAATGTGTGTCTAAACTTTGTAGAGGTAAAATCCCAAAAGTCTGCTAAGCAGGTAAATGGATCCTTCTGCTGCTGAGGTTTTCCCCAGATTTATTTAAATTGTTACTATTTTCCAGGTTTAGTGAAAAATATTGACCATAAATTGGACATTTCCAGCAGGAAGAAATTTCAGATTATTGTTGTAGCTGCCCTTCTATACTGAGAAGTAATTTATTGAATGCATGAGCTATTGCTGTCTGGATTTGGGAAGCAAATACTACAGTGAAGTGAAACTCCCATTTTATTTGCTGTCTTCCTTTGCCCCCCCGCCCCCTCCAAAAAAAAAAGTAAAGTTGTTGAACCCTTTGAAGGAGGCTGCTGACCATCTGACAATACAGCTGGAAGCATGATTTCTCTTTTGACAATACTGTTGTGGAGAAGTTTTTTTAAACTTTCCAAGTTTAGTGGAAAATGGTAAAAACAATGGGACAGGGGTAATAGTTTGCTAAAAACAACTGTGTTCTGGTTTTATTTGGCCCTTTCGTCCTTAGCCAATAATTCTTGATAAATGTTGTGGGGGCTGAAAATTAGGGTTGTTCCATTGAATGACATTGGTAAAACAATGACAGAGGAAGTGATTTCAGTCTTGAAAGATTACTGTCTTTTTGCTCCACAAACTGTAACATTGCTGGAAGCAATGAATTTGTTTTGTCCTTTTAAAATTTTCATTCAAAAAATTTGTAATAATTCTGACCAGTTCTGCAACGCACCCAGTTACCAGTTCTGCACATGGAGTACAGTAGAGGTATGCACTTGTTGCAGAAATATCTGTATCATCTTCTATGGGACTCAAAATGTGCCAGATAAGAGACGGCATGAGGCTGAGAAAATTGCAAGTTTCCTAGACATCAATCAAGAAAGACCAAAACTCCTAAGAAGGCGTCTGTGCTATCTTGGAAGAACAGTGATTTTAACATAACTCTTCCCTTTGGGAGACATCCTTTCATTCTCTGAAGGATCTTCACACCCTCCTTATGCCCAACACATTATTAAAAATAATTTATGCTTAACTGGAGTTATTAATATGAATGTATTTTATGAACAATCCCTCTTTTATCCTGTCTGCCATGTACACTTAGTTATTAACTTTTGGATTTATGCCCTGATCAATTCCCACTCCCTTTTAGCTCTCTTCCCCACCTGCCCCGCTCCAGTTATCAAATACATTGTTTAAGACTGTCACTGAGGTAGGCATTTAGTGAGCAGAAACATCCTGTTTCAGAATAATGAACCACCAAGAAGTTGTTTGTTTGAACGTACAAAGAAGTCTCTCCATCTCTTGGGCATGTGGGTGATTCCCATTAGTGTTAATGGGCATATTGTGTGTGCATTGAAGAGTGACAAGACCCTTACGGTCATTCAAATGCTAAGTCTGTCCTCCACAGAACAAGCAAAATGCAAAAACCTGTTTAAGCCTGTGTTCTGAGCAAGTGGATTTCTAAAATGGAAAGTCGGTCCATAACAAGTGCCACTTAACTGGCAGGTCGTAAAGCACTAATCTCCTCTTCTAGGCGTTTTAAGATCTAGTCTCTGACATTCTTTAAAAACGGTAAAGTGAAAGAAAAAAGACAGAAAACAAACATTAAAAAATTAAGAAGACCCTCCACATGTTATGCTTCTCTACAGACAAAATGCTCATTGGTTTTCTGAACTGTCTTATCAGATGTCATTTCCTGAAAGGCATCTGTATCAAGGAATTCAAGGAATTATCAAGGAATGCTTTCTATTCACTCAGGAAATTGGGAGTGAAGTACTGCTTTATGCATGACTTCCAGTTACTACAGTTATCTAGATAAGCTGCTTTGTATGTTCTTGAATGGATTGCTTAGAAATACTGGCTTCTCAGGTATGTTTTATTTCTTTTTGCAACTCAGAGGGTTTTTCACTCTTACTTTGCTAAAATCCTCAGGGTAGCGAAGGAAATGAACTAAACATTGAATCATTACCCCTTAAGCAACAGAAACTCCTGTGAAAATAACAAAATGGACAGTCTAAGATGCAAAATCCAGATCCATTAAATGTGTGGTGCTCTACAGAGGATGTTGCCAACAAATTAGAGCAGTAAAAGCACAGATAATGCTGTGGGATCCTGGGTCTTGAGGCACTTAGCCACTACCATCCTACATACTGGGAACTTGCTTGGCTTAGTCCCATCAACAGGACAGCTGTTTCCCACATTTATCTTCAAGCCAGCCTGTGCTAAAGATGGGAAAGCACATTTGCCTTAAGCAATGGACAGTTTGCTAATTACTTAGTCAAACAGAACAGAGGTGAACATCTGGTCAGCTAAAAGGATGTTAGCACTGCCAAAAAGGTAAGGACAGTAAATATTCCATGGAGATGAGGTTGACTTTGTTATTTTGGAGCCCCTCAGTTAAAATATTTGATCCAGTACCTTCTAACTGTGTCCTGGTACCACACTGTTAAAGATTACCACTCATAAGAATGGGATATCTTAAGGATAAACAATCACCTTGATATAATGCTTACTTCAAGTCATATTAGCATAAAAGAAATAAAAATACTGATTGACAAAGTTCCAAATAGAAAATACAGTTATGAGAGTTTATGAAGTCACATGAAAAGAAACCATAGAGATACTGATCAACTTAGTAGATTTGTCCTGAGAGTCTCCCTTACCATGTACGGGCTAGTTGATGAACTGTTAGAGACTCACAGCTTTCTGATTGCCAGTCTAACTTTCAGACAGTTCTGCTTTGTTTAGTAGTGCTTAGAAAATAAGGCTATTAAGAGTAGAGTAGCTCTTTTACTCCATTTAGATCCTTACTGAGGAGGAAGAGGCATTAAATCAAAGTGTCATCTTCTGCCCCAAGCTACCCATTTGTGATAAGTAAAACCCTGAGTCTGTTTGTTAATCAAATCTTGCTTGTATAGGACATATGGAAAGTTTTAAATCGCTGATGTATACCCACAAACACTGTGTAAGATAAGTTGGGAATGGTTAACTTTGTTCAGGAAATCGCTTGCAAGTGTTGAGACATTCATTAGTTATCTAAAGACATGTGGGGGTGGGGACAATCAAATATCCGGTAGAATAAACAACTGAGTAACGGCTAAAGAAAGGTGATTTCGCAAGAGCATGAGTGGGACTTCGGCCTTCATCCCAGCGACCCCCAGGAGGCAGATTACGACCACCTAGGCGCACACACAACGCAAACGATATCAGCCAACACGGATACAGGAACTAGAGACTGTATAAATAAGGGAACCCTTCTCCATTTTGTGCGCGCCGTTGGAAGAGCAGAAGCTCCCCGGCTGCCCAGCGCTGTTTTGCTTACTGTTGCTTGCTCAATAATTTAATTTAATTAACCGGACTGATTCCATTTCAATTATTGGACCGCAATTTATAACACACTGGTTTAACCAAGATTAAATCATAGAATCATAGAATC
>NW_009594280.1:0-6868 GCF_000690535.1 Cariama cristata | reverse complement strand
TGGAGAAATGGGCTGACAGGAACCTCACGTGCTTCAACAAGGGGAAGAGCCAAGTCCTGCACCAGGGCAGGCTGGTGGCCGCTCAGATGGAAATCACAGTCGCCGAAAAGGACCTGAGGGTTCTGGTGGGCAACAACTTGACACTGAACCAGGCATGCGCCCTTGTTACAAAGGTGTGTTCCCCAGGACTCAGTAGTCGAGTCAGTTCTGTTCAATATCTTTAGCAATGATCTCGACGAGGGGACTGCGTGCACCTTCAGTGAGTTTGCAGATGACACCAAGTTGGGTGGGAGTGTTGATCTGCTTGAAGGTCAAAAGTGTCTGCAAAGCGATTTGAACAGGCTGGATCGATAGGCCGAGGCCAATTGTATGAGGTTCAACAAGGCTTAATGTCGCGTCCTGCACTTGGGTCACAACAACGCCATGCAATGCTACAGGCTTGGGGAAGAGTGGCTGGAAAGCTGCTTGGAGGAAGAAGGCCTGGGGTTTTGGTCGAATATTAGCCAGCAGTGTGTCCAGCTGGCCGAGGAGGCCAACAGCATCCTGACTTGTATCAGAAATAGTGTGGCCAGCAGGACCAGGGAGTGGTCGTCCTCTTGTACTTGGCACTGGTGAGGCTGCACCTCAAATACGGTGTTCAGTTTTGGATCCCTCACTACAAGAAAGACATGGAGGTGCTGGAGCATTTCCAAAGAAGACCAACAAAGCTGGTGAAGGGCCTGGAGAACAAGTGCTATGAGGAGCGGCTGAGGGAACTGGGATTGATTAATCTGGAGAAAAGGAGGCTGAAGGGAGACCGTATCATTCTCTACCACTGCCTGAAAGAGAGTTGTAGAGAGACGACTGTCGGTCTCTTCTCGCAAGTAACAAGTGATAGGATGAGAGGAAATGGCCTCAAGTTGCGCCAGGGGAGGTTTAGACTGGATATCAGAAAAATTTCTTCATCGAAAGGGTTGTCAAGCACTGGATCAAGGCTTCCCAGGGAAGTGGTTGAGTCGCCATCCCTGGAGGTATTTCAAAGACTTGTAGATGTGGTGCTTAGGCACATGGTTTAGTGGTGGACTTGGTGGTGTTGGGTTTACGGTTGGACTCGATCTGAAAGGTCTTTTCCAACCTAAACGATTCTAGATGGCTACTGGTGTCCTGGGCTGCACAAGGAGAAGTGTTTCCAGCAGGTCAGGAAGGTGATCCTTCCCCTCTCCACAGCACTGGTGAGGTCAAACCTGAAGCACTGGCTCCACTTCTTGGGTCCTCTGTACAAGAGAGAGTTGGATATAATGGGGAAAGTCCAGTGAAGGCCACAATGGTGATAATGGGATTGGAGCACCTCTAACATGAGGAAAGGCTGACAAAGCTGGGACAGTTTGCTGTGGAGAAGAGACGGCTCAGAGGGGATCTCATTGATATATAGGAACATATGACGGGAGGGTGCAGAGAAGGCAGAGCCAAGCTCTTTTCTGTGGTGCTCAGGGACAGGTCAAGAGGCATTGTGCACAAACAGAAATACAGAAGGCTCTGTCTGAAAATCAGGAAACACTTTCTCACTGTGAGTGTGACCAAGCACTGGCACAGGTTGTCCAGAGAGGTTGCAGAGCCTCCATGCTTGGAGCTATTCACAAGGTGTCTGGAGGTGGTCCTGGGCAACATACTTGAGCAAAGGCTTTGGTCCAGAGGACCTCCCCTGATGACCTCCAGAAACAGCTTTTTTAGAGAAGTGTTGAGGAAAGCTCATTTTTCTTTTTCGACTACAATTTCAAAGCTGGAACTCAAGACAAATAGGCAAGCGATACAAAGGTCATATGGGTGAGTAAACCAGTGCACAGAGAAGTCAGGAGAGCTATTCAGCACAGTAATGTTAGCTGTATTTCTGGCATCTGCTGTATTTATGGTGTGTGGTTTCCTGCTAGATCTTATGGTGTGTTGTTCTTCTGTAAAGTTGCAGACACAGGTACATGTAACGAGGTTGTACAACTCCGTAAAGAAACTCAGAGCCTGGCTTCAGGAGGATGGGGAATAACATGCATCCTCGTTTGACCACTTGACTGGCTGCTTCCTGGAGCCTGAGAGGCTGCTGCTGGCCACAGCTTGTTCCTGGAGGCAGGGTTCCTGGACAGACTAAAGGGAAATCAATCAGGAAAAGACTGGTAGAGGGTCTCCTTTTCTGACTCATAGCCAGCTAAAGGCCACTGCCGGAGGACTTCAGGGGGTACACGGCAGCACATGAGGAGGACAGACTAGAGCTTGTTCTAACAGTCAGAAACCCAAGGACACAAGAGTACTCCCAAAACCTTCCAGACCTCCAAGCTGCCTCTTAAAACCTTTGGCTGGCCATCTGGCCTGATGCCGTCCTTTCAGGCTCCTGAGAAAGAGGATGTAAGAAAGGGGAGCAGAGGAGGAGCCAGTTTTGCTGCCAGGTTGGTAGAAGAGTTCATGTTGTAATGGACTTCTGGAAAAGGTTTAGTTCAGCCCTCCTGCCTGAAGGAGGGTCTACTAGAGTAGGTGTACTGGATGTGGCTGGGACAGAGTTAACTTTCTTCATGGCAGCCTGAATGGGCAACTCCGATGTTTTCTGGCCAAAACTGTGTTGATAACACAGCGATGATTCAGCTGTTGCTGAACAGTGCTTACACAGCATCAAGGCCTTCTCTGTTTCTCACGTTTCCCCACCGGCTCTACAGCTGAGCACCACTGGCCAAGAGGGATATTCCATGCTGCATGACTTTGTGCAAAGGAATAAATCCTGCAGAAGGAAGGAGGAAGGGGGGATGTTAGTATGAACTAACCGTTATGCATGATGAAGGCTTGCTTTCCTGGAAAAACATCTACGTGCCGATGGGAAGCAGGGAAATAATTCCTTCTTTCGATTGGCTTGCACATGCAGCTTTGGCTTTGCTTATTAAACTATCTTTATCTCAACACACAAGTTTTCTCACTTTTAACCTTCCTATTCTGTCTCCCCTCCCACTGTGAAGAGAGGAAGTAGGCGGATGCGTGAGGCTTAGCTGCCACCTCGAGTCAAGCCACCACGGTAGGCTTCCCACAATGTTGTCAAGTTCAGTTTGGGGTATCTCCAAGAATGGAGACTCCCTGTTCCAGCTGTGACCTCAACAGTACAAAACCATTTTATTATATTAAAATGGAATTTCATTTTGTGCTTGTTGCCACTTGTCCTGTCACTGGGTGACACTGACAAAACTCTGGCTCCATCTCCTTTGCTTCCTGCATCACATACTTACACACCTTGACAAATCCCCCCAGAGCATTTTCTGCTCTACACTAAACCAACCCAGTTCTTTCAGGCTCTCCTTGTATGTCAGATGCTCCCTTCCTCATCTTCACGGCCCTTCAGTGCATTTGGTCTCGTATGTCCATGCCTTTCCTGTGCTGGGGAGCCCAGGACTGGACGCAGTAGTCCACAGTCTCACCACTGCTGAGTTCAAGACTACCCATCCCAGCGAGCAAGGAGTGTGGTAAAAATGCCAGGAGACCTGCATGGATAAAAAAGGCTAGGGAAAATACGAGCCCACTACTGAAAGTGGTGGGGGACTGGGTGACAGGTACTGAATGCCTTACTGACCTCAGTCTTTACTAGCAAAACTGGCCTTCAGCAGTCCCAGGTCCCAGAGTCCATAGGGAAAGGCTGGAGCAAGGAAGACGTACCCTTCCACAGTCCACATCACTGAGCACTTACCCAGTCCATCATAAATAGCTTTGCCTGCAGCATTGCTAAGAGAGACAGTGCTGAAAGCATAACTAAATGCAGAATACACAATATCTGCTCTCTCCTCATCCACCAAGACCATCATCTTATTGTAGAAGGCTTTAAATGTCATTAAGCATGATTTCCACTTCACAAAGCCATGCTGACTGCTCCCAATCACCTTTTTGTTCTTCATATGTTTCAGAATGGTTTCCAGACCTATTAGCTCCACCACCTTTGCAGGAACATAGAGGAGGATGATAGGACTGGAGGTCTTCAGATCCTCTCTCTTGACAATGGCACTGTCCTTTTCTTTCTTTCTTTCTTTCAGTCCATAGAAACCTCTCCCAATCACCATGACATGTCAAAGATTATTGAGCGTGGCCTCACAGTGACATCAGCCAGCCCCCTCAGCACTCATGGGTGCACCCTATCAGTTGCCACAGAGCGGTGTCCCTCCAGGTTCTTTAACTATGCCTTGACATTATCCTCCTCCACTGCATGAAGGCTTCCTGGCTTTTGACACTCTGAACGGGGTCAGAGACCTGGGATTCCTGAAAGCCAGTACTGCCTGCAAAGAATGAGTCAAAGAAGATCCCGCCCAGATCACCTTTGCTTGACTTTCTGGTTCCTCAAGAGGAACCACTCTTGAGCCCAAAGGAGGTGATCTCTGAAAATCAAGCAGCTCTCCTAGACCCCTCCTCTGTCCAGGACCATAACCCATGGGATTCTTCCAAGCAGATCCCTGAAGAGCCCAAATTCTGCTCTCCCGAAGTCCAGGGCTGCGGTCCTGCTTTTTGCATTGCTCCCTCTGCTCTGGATCCTCACCTCAAACACTGCATGATCACTGCAGTCAAGGCTGCCCCTCACCTTCACATCCACCACTAATTCTCCCTCAGTTCTTCCCAGAATAGATCTTAACGGATCATCAATGGTCTCAGCCCTGCAGCTACACTCTCCTTCACTGCTTTTTACTGCAAGGCTCTGCTGAATGGGCTGGGGCCTGGTGACACAGGGAGTGGAAAAGGGCTGAGGTAATGAATGCCTTATTCACCTCAACCTTTACTAGCACGACTGGCCTTCAGGAATCCCAGGTCCCAGAGTCGAGGGGGAAAGGCTGGAGCAAGGAACATGTACCCTTCACAGTCCATGTCACTGAGCACTTATCCAGTCCACAGTAAGTAGCTTTGTCTATAGTGTTTCTAGGGAAGACAGTGCTGAAAGCATAACTGAATTCAGATTGCACAACATCCAGTCTCTCCTCATCCAGCAAGACTGATCATCGTATTTTAGAAGGCTTCAAATTTGGTAAGCATGATTTCCACTTCACAAACCTATGCTGACTGTCAGTGAGGAAGGAGGGGAGGAGGTGCTGCAGGCACTGGAGCAGAGATTCCCCTGCTGCTCGTTGTGAAGACCATGGTGACGCAGGTTGTCCCAATGCAGCCCATGGAGGTTCACAGTGGAGCAAATAGCCACCCTGCAGCCCGTGCACAACCCCACATCAGAGCAGGAGGATGTGCCCTGAAGGAAGCTGTGACCCCGTGGAGAGCTCCCACTGGACCAGGCTCCTGGCAGGAACAGCGGTCTTGTGGCGAGGAGCCCACGTGGGAGCAGGTTTTCTAGCAGGGCCTTTGCCCCGCAGGGGACCCATGTTGGAGCAGTCCTGCAGTTCCTGAAGGACTGCACCCCATGGAAAGGACCCGTGCTGGAGGAGTTTGTGAAGAACTGCATCCCATGGGAAGGACCCGCGTTGGAGAGGTTCATGAAGACCTGTCTCCCATGGGTGGGACTCCATGGTGGGGCACGGGAAAAGCATGTTAAGGAAGGAGTGGCAGAAAAAAACGTGTTCTGAACTGACTGCAAGCCCCATTCCCTGTGCCCATGCACCGCTCAGGGGGAGCAGGTAGAGGAACTGGGAGTGAAGTGGATCCCAGGAAGAAGGGAGGGGTGGGGGGAAAGTGTCAATTTGATCTTATTTCTCATTATCCTGCTCACATTTGATTAGCAATAAATTAAAGTAATTTCCTCAAGTCAATGCTGTTTTGCCTGTAATGGTAATTGCTGGGTCACCTCCCTGTCCTTACCTTGACCCATGACCCTTTCATTGTACATTTTCCCCCTGTCCAGCGGAGGAGGAGGACTGATAGAGTGGCTTGGTGCACACCTGGTGGCCAGCCAAGGTCAACCTACCACACCTTGTCTACTTCTTCCTGACCAGGTGATCTGTAGCAGCAGCCACCCACCACAATGCCACCCACGCTGACCTGTCTTTCCTAAACAGCCTGGCTCCATCCACTACAGTACTCCTATAAGCTATCGCACTGCATCTCCCTAACCCATAGATCTGCAATCAGGCCACAGAAGAAAAACTGGGCCATGCTGGACAGGAGCCCAGGCAATGTGCACTAACCTGCACTTCGCCATACAGCCTCTGAAGTTCCCAGAATAGATCCTAATGCATTGTAAATGGTCTCAACCGTTCAACCACACTTTCCTTCATCGCCTTGTACTGGAAGCACACCAAAGGTCTGTATCCTGCACCTGCCATTGCGTGACACCAACCTCTGGTTAGCAGCTGCTTGAAAGAAATGCTGAGGAGCCGGTATTCTCTGTCAGTCGGTTTTGGGTCCACTCTGCTGCGCAGCTGCTCCAGGGTGAGGCTAGCACCACAGTAATACACTGCTTCATCCCCTTGTTTTGCTGCCTGGATCTGCAGTGTGAATCTGTTCTGGGAGCTCTGCACTGATCCCTTAAAGTGACCCTGGAAACCTTCTCCATAGGCATCACCCTCCCTGTAAATCCAGTCCAGAGAGCCACGTGGCCCCTGCCGGTACCAGAACATGTAGTAGCTGCTCATACTGTTGCCCTTCATGCTGCACTGGAAGGTGACTCCATCTCCCTCTCGCACGGCCAGTTCCCCGATGTGTTGCTCCAAGGCCACCTGGCCAGTGACTGCTGCAGTGAGGAAGAACAGCCCATGGTCACTCCAAGATTCAGCAAACGTGAGGACAAGGTGGTGGGGACATTGTGATGGCACTGGACTAGTGGGAGGACTAAATCATTCTCTTTGAACCCAGTTGACAAAGATGGGTAAAGGAATAGAGCTGGTACCAAGAATCAGGGCTCACGAGGAAGCAGACATCATGTTTCCCTCCCTCCTTTTCC
>NW_009594279.1:0-14372 GCF_000690535.1 Cariama cristata | reverse complement strand
GCTCCTTTGACTTGTAGATGCACCGATAGGAAACGAAACGTGCTACATTAAAAAATTTCCATTTAGACAATACATCCTCCTCCCCTGTCCCCATTTCTCATTTTCTCATCTGCGTCATCCGTAATAATGTTTGCTTCTTCAGTAGTTCCCTTGGGAAGGGAAAAATTGCGTCGTGCTGTGCCGCGGGGGTCAGAAGTTCTCGTTCCGTTCTGGTGTAATCACCCCCCGCACAGCCACTGGCCCCGGCCCGCAGGCAGGTGCTGCCAGTACAAAGTGCTGCTTTCCCCTGGGGAGAGGTACCCCGCCGCGCTGGCCCTGCCACATCAGGCTGCAGTGGTCAGAACTTCAGGGCAGTCCAGCAAGTGATGGGGTTTGAAGAAAATTTCCCATTAGCGTCACACTCTGTGCTCCAGGCTCAGGCAGCTCTTTGAGCGCAATGCGCCCTGCCGGCAGACAATCGACTGAAATGGAGCCTACGTTTGGCAACATCTGTCCAAAATTCTCTCTCCGCTCTTAAAATAAAGCAGGCAGGCCTCTTGCTGTGGGGAAAAGTGTCGTAAGGGCACGTCTCCTCCTCAAGCTGGGGAAGGCGCCTGCCAGCCGGGCAGGTGCTGCTCACTCCTGGCAGGCCTGATGTTCGTTTCTTCTGTCAGGTCCTGAAGCAAGCCTGGCCAAGTGCTTCAAGAAGTGCTAGCCAGCCAGTGCTCTTACTGTGTGTGACGGGCTAAATCTGAGCTGAGGAACGGGTGAAAGGCTGAGCAAAGAGGACAATTTCAAAAGTAAAGGGGTACCTGGCTGGTGCTGAGTGGCAACGGGAGGTGTCCCTAACTTACCTTGGCACAGGGCTTTGCCTGAGGTTCTCTTTTAACTTCTCTGCACCATCTTGTGGGACTCCCAACATAGCTGTCAGTACCCGACACCATGAGGCCTGAGGCTCTCCAGCTTGCAGTGGTTTCTGCCATTCCCTGGCAATGACAATAATACAGATGTCACTACTGAAACAGAACTGTGGCAAGATGTGTCCGTGGCCCACAGAGATGGCATTGCTAATGGGTTAATGGCAAAGTTAGAGGCCTCAGGCAGAGGTCTCAACCTTTAGGAGGTCTATGTCATGAAGTAGGCAGTGATTCTATGATGCTAAGAGAAACGTAAGAGGGAGAGGACAGGACTGTATGCTATGTAAATCTCATACATTACTAAATAAGTAAAACAAAAATTGGTTTACCTCATCAAAGAAAGTATTTTTACAGAATTACTAGAAGAGGAAAATACCAGCTGGGCCACTAATCTAGGTGAAGGCAGTCAGGGTTAGCTTCAACAAGGAGATGAAAGCAGCAAACGACCATTTTGATGCATAACTATCCGATGCTTGGATACCATTCATCTGTTTCCTTTCACCCAGCCCAGGAGGTGCCTATGTTTCTGCTGTCAGATAGGCATATAAGCATTTAATTCTTGCTCAACATTTCTTTGCTCATATCTAGGGAGTTTCATGAAAGGTTTTGAATTGTCATAGCTTCTTTCTGCTTCTGGAGGCAGTCCTGCCTGCCTGCTCCTGCTGCTTCTTGTGTCTTCTACCTCTGCCCATTTTCTGCTGGCACAAGCTGCCATACAGCCCTGTAGCAATGGGATGGGACCATGCCTTTTGGCAGCAGTGACAAGTCATGCCTATTGAAACTGCTGCATTGGATGTCAGATAAAAGTTAAATGTCTGGCAAAGTTAGTCCTCATAAAATGATGCTTTTTAAGAAGAACCAAAGTAGACAATTCACCAAATATTTTGCCTCCCAGCTCCAAGCTGGGAGATGTCCTCTTGATGTAGCTTCTTCTCTTGCCAACAAAATACCACTGCCAGGAGGACACAATATTGTCCGTACACCTCCAGACATAAAGCAAGCGCCAAGGTTCAAATACAGTAAAGTATTGGAGGGATTTGAACCATAGCTGTCTTCACATACACTCTCAGCGCGGGGGTTCAAGAGAAACACCAGCGTCACATTTTTGTAAGATGGCGTCGGTCTGCCCTTGGCACTTCTGCAGGAGGTCAGGGCAGTGAAGCTGAGTGCGGGGCCAACCCGACCCAGATATTTAAGTTTCAAAAAGCAATACCTTTGAAAAGCTGTTCTCTTCAGCAAACTGAAACATAAGAGCTGAGGTAAGCCTCTCTCAACAAATGCTGTCTTCTGTGTGACCTAACAGAAGAGCGCCTCTACCAATTGTAGAGACTGTGACTTACACTGAGCGTTTGTGTACGATGCTGTGTATGATGGTGTCAGCGCTAAAGATGTGTGGTCCCTCTCTGACAACTTAGTCCTTTGCACTGCATGCCAACAAGAGGCAAAACCAGCAACCAGCAGAGCATGTGAACGAAAAAATAGTTTGTAGAAACAGAAAAAGAAATAAAGAACCCAAAGTCAAGAAGCTTATGAACCGATCTTGATTATTGCTCCTCAGTTTCTCATAATCGGTTTGTGGGAGTTCATTTTTGGTTGGGGTCTTTCAAATGCCAGGCAGTTACTACTTCTGCAGGAGACACACTCTCAATCTGCAAGCAACAGTAAGGATTATATGAATTCCAGACTAAAATTGAGAGGCATAAATTCTAAATTCAAGACTTAACATAGGTAACAAGGTAGCAAGCCGTATGAATGCAGTACTTTGCCAAACTTGCCTTCTTTATATAGCCGAATACATAGGATTTTCTTGTTATATGTCTGAAACAATGTCCTAAGTGTAACAATTAATGTTCTGCTTTTAAATTTACAGCTATGATTAAATACCTTGATTTGCTATTAGATTAAAAAAACCCAGTTAATAAGGAATCAGTTGCTTTAAAAAAAAAGAAATAAATTCACCATAGAACCATTAAAGATCTAAATGGAATATGTAAATAGTCCCCATCAAAATAAGCTGGCTGCAATCAGGACTGAATGCATTTTTAGTTGGCTACTTTCACGTCCTTCACCAGAGTCCATAGAAGCTGTTCCCACAATATAACTCTTTGTGGCTTATCTGCTCTTTTCTCTTTTAAGGACAAGTACAATTAGCTTCCTCAGAGGCCAGCTGTACTAGGGGTGAAGCACGGCCCTGTTTATTGTTTATGGACTTTAAACTAGCACAACTCTTGTCTTCTCAGAGTGGCTTCAGCTCTGTTTTTCATAAAAGTGTGTTTGGTCGGGCTCCATTCATTACCATTTTCAACAATTTGCATTTATGGAGGCATTTCTCACCTCAAAAGAGCTTATTGAAGTGGTCAGCCCGGCCAGCCAAATCAAATGAACACACTGAAAATAAAAAGCAGATGAGCTTTACGCCAGCCTGTCTCTTAGGTGGAGTCAGTTTAACTCCCATGCCCTGTTTTTCACACACTAAAGCTAAAGCTGTGAGCAAAGCTTAGCAGTTATATTGTTCCCAGAATGGTGCATGGTTTCTACAATGTATTTTTTTTTTTTCTCAAATTTTAAAAACACCTTCTTTAAACAGGCATGATTTACTCCTTGTGTTTGAGGACAGAATACTCCCTTCATCTACTTTTTCCTTTCTGCCAGCTGTTATGTCAGTAATTAATGGAAACTGGCATAAACTCCACAACATTGGGTAAAACAGAACTGGTTTAACCTCAGCATCTGTACAATCAGGCCATACATCTTAAGAATGCACACTGAGACTATATAACATTGTCTTGAAAGTCAGTATGGCTATATTCTCATACGGCTATATCCGATTCTGGTGTTTGCATCTTGTGCCATCTCATGCACAGAATTCCTTGTGGCTTCCTGTATTGACTATACCTTGGGTACAGTGGCAGCCCAGAATGGTGGCTTTGGAGAAAGCAGGTTATTCTTTCTGTAACAGTTAGAGCTCTTTCACTCTGAAGGCTCCTTGACCCCTGTTTATGTAAACTTACATGCAAAATCAGGGAGATTAATTCAATGTACAGCCTCTGATCTAAAATACCTATCAATTTTTAATGTACATAAATCAAGACTATTGCTGTTGAAAACTGCATAAACCAGATCTAGTTAACTTAAAAGGTGTTTCATGGCTGTAAAGACTAGGATTTGTTGGAGAGGAGGTGGAGGAAGGATGTGAGACAAGAGTGCCAAGTCATAAGTTATAGCCCCACACTTTCCCCTCCCCTTTAGCTTTCCTCTAATACCAGGAGTGGTGTTCATTTTCCTGAAACCCTCATTTTGCATGAAGTTAGAACAAAAATTACACTACAAGTGTCAGAGATGCTCTCTGCTATTATTTCTGACCTACACAGAAGTAGTAAGTCAGAGAAAACTTACTGGGAGACTGAAGTTAGAGGTAGTCTTATTTCTGTGTTAATTCACCTCCATCAGTGAAGTCTGCAGAGAGAACAAATCCTATTAGAATTCACAGTGCTTGTTCAATTGGACATTTGTGATTATGCCAAGAGTTTATTCTAGTCGGAGTACGTGTGGGGTGCCCTTTTTCATATCGCAATTCAGTGCTGTGGGGTTACAAAATGAATAAATTTGTGTGTGTGTGATTTTATAGCTAACACAGCAGTGTGCCAACATTTATCAAGTTACATTTAGTGTTGCAATCTAGTCAAAGAGAGGCAGCTCTTAGTGCAGAGTCTGTAAGGAGGAAAAAGTCACTCCCGTAATCTCTTTAAAGTCTAACACGATTAAGAAACTGACCCTTCTCACATCAGGCTTAAGTACCAAAATCTGATTAGAATCTCGTTACTAACCATATGTCCACAATCAAATCGTGGGTACTACAGCTTGCCTGTCAGTATTTTTAGGGAAACTCAATAATGTCTTGCAATTGGGCATATAGTGGAAAATTTTCTAAGAAGCAGAGAAGGCAACTTAGAAAGAAAAAAATTTAGAAGTCAATAGTCCTACAGATCAAAGGTTTAGAGGAAAAAGACTACATATTTTAGCAAAGTTGACCTTCTCTTGATGCTGACATTTCTTTTGCTTTAAGGTGTATCTCACAGATACCAAAATTGGCCAAGAAATCGATCTCACCTTTGTAACTAAGGAATTAGACACGCTTCAACCCCAGACATTCAAGTCATTTTGTATACTGGCATCATCAAAGAAACCCATGTCAAACACTCATAAAGAGACTCCAAACCTGCTGCATTAGAGTACCTAGCCTGTGACATCTATAAATTTATTGGAGACAGTAGAGCTCACAGAAGTTGTTGAACTCCTCAGGAAACAATACTCAGACGTCATCATGTTAGTCTGGGCCAATTTTTCAGTTAAATTTTGGAGTTTAAAATGAACACTGGATGTTCAGTTTAAAATCAGAAGTTACTCCAATGTAATACTGTAAGTCTGAGTTACTTGATTAAAATGGAATTTGGATGAAAATTTTGCAGGCTGAGGGCATCTCCATAGGTTATTCATACCACAAATAAAACAAAAAAGAAACCTTAACTAGGTCCAGGTACTTCTGCTAAGACAGATGAAGAGGCTAGAGTTTTTCTTGTGGTGAACTCCTCTCCTCATCAGAATTACATTTGAAAACCTTATTTACTAGCCTAAATACATGGTCCTTCATACTGCTTGCTTTACCATTGAAAACCAAACAGACAGTAGCAACATAAATATCCAGCTTCTATTTCAGTCAGCAGGTCCCATAGTCCTGTGTTCAAATAACCATTCTTTTCAAAAGGACAGTTACAATATGCTAGGTTTAATGTCGTCTTTGTTGCCGTACGAGGAATGTGAAATAAAACTCCCCTCCATCATTGCCTGATGGACGATGTACATCCTCAGGGAGAAGCTGAGATTTCTCATCTCTGCTCTCAGCAAAAAAACTCTCTGACTTCAGGATGGATGGTGTAGTGGCCACTCACAGTACATGAACTGAATGAAGTAAAAGAGCCTTTCTGCAGCCAGGCTCAGCAGCAAGAAAAAACCCCATGCTTATTATTTGTTACTTTTTTTTGGTAATAAATGTTAACCATGTTATGAATCGACAAAACTTCCATTAACATCACTGGGAAAGTGACATGATGTATGTCATATCTCTAGTAGTCTCTTTAGCCACTTTTAAAACCTTCTGAATTATACTGATATCATGTTTCTCAGGACATGTCATACGAACAAGAGCCTTGGGAATTTATGTAATTTCTTGTTCACAATTGGAATTCTGCAATTAAATGTTGCTTATTCTTCCACATTTCAAAATGTGTTATTTACTTATTCACTGGTAACCGCATGAAATTTCATATTTGAAGACCTGCTCTCAGGAAGAAGTTTGGTTTTCCCTGAACTGATACACTTCAACAAAAAGTCTTTTAAACAGAACTTTCCAGATGCTCAGCATATCACTATGATGAAATGTGAATAGAGACAGCAGTGCCACTCCACAGTGGCCTATTTACCTGGATACCACTGTTAGGTCTATCACATTATCGAGTTCATTTCTGTTGTAGCACTTACTCTTGATAATATTAAGAGAAGAGTTTTCTTTTCTCAGGAAAAGGCTGATCCTTCTCTACTCCACATTTTCCCTTCTTGGGCCTCTAGCATTTCCTCTCCAGTACCTTTTCCATGTGGTATGTTTGCACTCTTTCTGCAACACCAAGGCTTACAGTCCAGCCTCCAGGTTGCCCTCTGCATGCTGCTTCGCAGTAACCCCTAGCTGCTTTGGATGTTTTGGACCATGACAGCAAAGAAACCCACCACTAGGTTACTGCTGGTGATCGGGAAAAGAATCCTGAATACCCAGAGAGGGCACCTGGAGGCACCACAGGTGATGCAGGATTCCTAGGTCCAGAGAACAACAATGATAATTAGCTACTTGGGGTTTCTATAGGCCAGCAGTAACTGCCACTCAGGTCTCTGATGAGTATTAATACCACCTGTGGCAGGAATCTTGTTTTCTCAGGGCTGTAACTGTGTTTGTGAAGCTTCTGGCTGGTAAGATTTTTGCCTTGGTTGAAGTGGAGTCTTACACGGAGCTTCCTCCCTGATGGTGAAGTTCTTGGGAACAGCATGGTGCTGTATGCCAGCGGCGTCTGTCTGTGGTTAGTTGTTTATCTTTCACTGCTTTATCTCTTTGGAAGTACTGGTTGTCTTCTGAGGCTTGTGAAGGACTATTTGCCTTACTGTTCCTTAAGAAAGCAAGCTCTGTGCTTCTCACTGTGTTAGCTTCTCTGGTGCTTGGAGGGCTTATGATTAGTATCATTTGGGATTTTGATATTCTTTGATACCTCTCTTTCTATGGTTGGACTCGATTATCTTAAAGGTCTTTTCCAACCTAAATGATTCTATGATTCTCCCCAGAAGCCCTAGTGCTCTACTGCAGATATCTGTTATTATGGATTTAAAACTATTTATGGTGCGGTACTCCAAATGTCTATGTGAGAATTCTGCAAGGCTATAGCTCTTGCTCAGCAACTTTGTGAGAGGCATTTTGTGTAATACACGTGATGTCCATGACTAGAACTGTTCCTGATCCCTAGCTTATGTTGAACTCTGGGGTACTTTGGTCTTTTGGAGGACTGAATAGCAAGCTGTTGTCAAAGGTGCAACTAGATTCTTGGAACAGCTATACAGGCTCTATGAATGTCTGTTATTTCTTCTGTTTTTCTAGAATAAACTCTGTAAGAACCACTGTGGGGACTGCTTGTGCAACCTCATGTGCAGGTACCCACAGAAAGGAGTTTGACCTTAGGGATTCTGTTTGGAGTGAGTTAACAAGCATATGCATCTCTAGTATGGACTAGTAACTGGTGAGGAGACAGGCACATTAAACACCTTTAACTCAGACGGAAAACTCCAACTCTTCTACTAAGTAGTTTATCAGCAGCAAATATAGAAATAGGCTCCCTGGTGTCCTTTCTCTTTATTCAAATCACTTTAAACATGATTATATGGTCCTGAAAGACATGACCAGGTTCCTGAAAGAGCAGCCCTGTAAGGAGAGGAAAAGTGTGGAGAAGGTCCTCAGGTATCAGAAAAGAGAAGGGCAAGATATATATAAGATATCTTGTAGAATGGCAAGGTAAAACACTGCTTTTAAAACCTAAGATCTATGTGGCAGTTTCTTAAGAAAACTAACTGGGAAAGTATAAAGAATAAAAGCTCAAAGCATCTAAAGTAATCAGTCAAAACCTCTTCCTACAGAGAGAGAATGTGAGAAGCAGTTTGGCTACTTCAACCCATTGTTTTGGCTCCATTGGCCTAGAGATTTTTGTGGTGAAAAGCTTAGACTTAGCCTTCATACAAAGGGTAAACTGGGTACAGAGTAAACAAGCTGCCTTGCTTATCTTCCCTGCCCTGTTTATTTGTATACCTGCATTACTGACTGTTGATAGCTCCTGCAGGGCTAACCAGACTTTAGAACATTGTTTTCAGCTAGAGGATAGGTGTAGCTTCTCAAAACACTGTGCCTTGGGAAAAGATGCCTAAATGAGAAATAAAAATGCTGCTAGTGCTACTTATTTGTTTTCCTGGTTATCAGAGGCCAGAACAGGATTACTGAGGGAACAGCCTAGAGTCTTCACAAGATGCCTTGCAGCTAAAGAAAACCAACCAGGCCCTGCTAGACAGCTAGGTAGTGACAGAAATCTGACTTCTGGGTGAAGGCTCACAGCTACAGGAGAAATGAGGCAAGAGAATGCTGTATATTTACCTTTTTACTGTCAAAGCAAGCTACAAAGTATGTTTCAAGAAAATGCTGACTGCAGCTCAAGCGATAGGATTCTACAGCTTATTCTAGCTTTGAAGTAATCCCAAAGTTTTCTCCTCTGCATCTCCAAGAATTTCTGGTGCCTCAGTATCAGCATTGAGCAAAGCTGCCATTGATTTGTGTAGGATCTGGCACAAAAATAAGACTTTTGCTTGATTAAACTTGTGCTCTGACAGTCACTGGAGAGCTCAAGCCTTTAAGACGCAGGCATATGGAACAGTGAGGAGGCCAAAGTATCACAGAACCTAGTAAAAAGAACCAAACCAAAGACAAATGATTTGCAAGTAATCAGAATAAAAGGCAACCTGTTGCCATTATGTGCTGTTGGGGGTTACTGGAGATATCAGTGCTAGAGCTTGTTTTGGGTTCAAAGTCTGGCTTAACTATGGGAAAATTCTGTGACTTATCTTAGGAAATAGTCAGAAGGGTGTGGTGAACAAAGACTACTTTGTCTAAGTTGTGGGACAGAAAAGAAATTGTAGTACCTTGCAGTGAGTAGTTGATTTGGCTTTTCAATTATGAAATTTGTTCTGAAATCATCATTACTGAGTATTGACTGTGAAGTTTCTCAGGTTGGGAAGGGGAGGGGAGAGAAACAGTCCTAATTGTGATCAGTAACAGCTTGTTTGTAGCAATATTATGTGGGTTGGCAAGAGTGTAGTAGGTTCACAAAGCATGTGTCTCAGAACAGGTAAAACTGCCAGTTCAGAAAAGTCTCATGTTATATTCAATCCTACGTGTGCTATTGTACAGTAAGCCCTTATTTTTGAGCCTTTTAATGTGTAAAATGGAACTTGTCTCTTTATCTCAATCTCAATAGCCTATTGCAAGAGATGTTAAGTCTGAAAAGCTCCAAGATAGATACAAAGTCTCAATCTCCAGTGAGATTTGCTGGTTATTGTAAACAGAAACCTGTCCTGTTTCCCTAGCTTAACATTTGCAAAGTTCTATTAAGATTGCTTTCAAGCAAGTGGAGAGTACACTGCTGACTAGCCCTCTTCAGCAACATTTGACAACCTCATTTGACAGCCTCATTAATGTAGTATTGTGGGATTTCTTTCAGCTGTAGGAGGGAAGAATGTAAGGAGAAGTTGCGAAAAGTCAAGTAATTTTTATAAGGCCAATAGGGTTTTTGCAATAATGCTTTGTGGTTAAGAAAGGAAGTAAGTGTGAGGCAAGGAAGGAGGAGTATGTTATGAGAGACAACAAAAGGGTGAAATCTGTCATGCAGTAAAGAACCTATTCCCAAATGAGGCTTGCTCTACCCTCTTCCCTAAATATCAGAATATTCCTGGGGTACTTTGTGTCAACACTGTGACTTTTGTTCAGGCTTAGCCCATCAGTGATGTTCAGTTAATAGCAGTGTCACCTATCCAAGACAACACTTTAACTTCAACAGGACAAAATCCAGAGCTGTTGCAGAAGCTTGAAGAACCTCATGGAATAAGGCTTTACATTCAGTGCATGTGTATGACTGCACCAATAACTTCTTTTGTTCTATATTTTTCATTACTAGCAAAATAGTCTATTTCTTCTCCTCATAGGAGTCTTTACAGTTCACCTGGAAGATCTCTCAGCTCGTGCACTGAAATGGCCAGAGATAGTTTCTGATAATTTAGACTTGCAATAACTATGACCTTCTTTAGCCAGGGAATGCACTGTGAATATCCTCAGTTCTCAGAACAGCAGAGATAAAGGACTGGTTCATATATTGAGTTTAAGGCAGCATATTGGCTTGCCCAAAAGTTAGTAAGCTGTAAATGATGACAGGACTGAACTAAATCTAATCATTCTGTGAATGTGGGAAAACAGGATGCACCCTTTTCAAACTTGAGTTCTACATTTCAGATAGCTGGGGTTTTCTTGCCTAGCTTCTAACATAATGAGGTCTAGTTCACGAACTCTTCTCAAGCCTTCTAATTTCTAACCTAGATTTATTCCCAGTTTATAGCTGCTTACTCTCAAAACAAAACTGCCCTGTAGCTTAAATAACTCTTCACTCTCACTAAGGTTTTTGTTCCCAGTAATATTTATAGATCACAAGAGTCCCATTGTTTAGCTTTAATTTAGCTGTTTTTCCTAGGCTGGCAAAGTCTGTAGAGGAGAGTTTATGGTCTGTATAAGCTTAAGAAAAAAAAAATTAACAAAAATGGGAATACTGTCTTCACTGAGATCCTAACAATGATTCGCTAGATTCACCTGGTGTTTGGTAATGCTGTCTGACACAACACTGCAGTATGGTAAAGCAGCAAGGACTATTCATCTGATTGTGTTGCTTGTGAGCCTTCTCAGCATCATACATTTTTCATTTTTCCTGTGATTGTATCTTGGACTTAGTCCTCGTTGCTACTGTTCTGTTGGTACTCATGAAAGAGGCCTGATGACCCATGAGTGAATTACAAAGAATTTTAAGACAAAGCTTTTGGAATTCATGTTCCTCCTGCCACTTGGTGTCTATAGGAGCAATGAAGGTGTATTGCTAAGAATGATCCACATGCACAGTACCAGAGCTCGGTGAGTGAAGATGGCAACCCTTTACCTCCTCCTGGAATAAGATATTTCAGTCCTAGCTTTGAGCCAGCAAGCCATCCTACTGAGAGGGCAGAGGGAAAAGTGTTTCCTCATTATAATGAGTTAATACACTTCACCTCTGTCATTCTCACAATGGGTACTGTAGGATGAATGGGAATGGAGAAACCACTACATACAGATTATAGACCATGACTTAAGTCCAGTTTCCTGTGAATGCAGGCTAACAATGTATGCTCTCGGTGTACTTTGTCACACAGGAATTGGGATACTGGGAAGGTGCAGGTCTTCTACAAAGAGCAGCAAAGTGTCCCTGTGGTGACAGGACTACTTGGACTCTTCAGAAGTCAGGGCTGTATAGAATCTTAGCATATTCTCCCCTTTCCAAAGATGCATGTTGTTTCCTGCTCCTCTTAAATAGCACAGAAGAGTTTTGGCACTAGATAGGTACAGTACGGAGCCTGCTGGTTGCCTTTCTGCCTAACTGATGGAACTGCAGAGCAGTCTGCCCTACCTGCTTAGAGTGTCTTCAGCTGACAGTTGTTGCTTAGAGATGTGCAATCTCATTTATCTAGCTGACTTTTTAATGACTTGTGGAGTCAGGATCACAAGAAATAACTGACTGAAAGAACATTTACTTCACATAGCAACTCTGGAGGAAAACAAATGTTGGACAGGAAATTGCTCCTTTTGTTTCCTACAACAGACCCTATCATTTGATAATGTAGTAACCAGTAGTCCTTCACTTGACCAACTTCCAAACATTTATTTCATAATCTATTGCCATGTTAGACCATGTGCAACACTAAGGAAGCAAAAGGTGGCAACTTCTAGCTAAATGCTTAAGTTCTAGCTTGTCTTAAAAAACACTACAACAACAAACAAGCCTCAATCACTTTTCCAACAGTGAGTAAAGTCTATAAACAGTCTTGTTTGTCCCTTCTGCATGTGATTAAAAGAAAATGTTAACAGCTGTAACTTAATTCCTTTAGCTGAATCAGACCAGATGAAAAGCACAGGGAGGAATCTGCTTCAGAAGCAGAAGACTCAAGCTTTTCAGTGTGCTCCACAGCCTGCAAGAAAAGGGGAAACTGCAGAATAGATCTGCTATAATTTGATATTACTGTCTCTTACAATGTCTTATTTTTTATTCATGCTGCAGTGAGCTAAGGGGACTTGAATCTTTATTCTAACCCCAAATTAGCAGTAGATCTCATCAGCTGAATGTAAATTCTAAGGGACTCTAGCATAACAAATACACTTACTGTGTGAAACTTCCCAGCAATCAGAAAACTTGATGCTATGGAGATTAATAAAAATGGTAAGCCATGCACTCTTGAATGGAGTGCATGACTACAGACCATGCCCAGAGCACTCGCCTTGTTTCTGCTCCTTACTGTATAAACAGAGCATTTCATACTGTGACAGGTAAAAGCAAAACTGTTCCATAGTTTAAGAACAAAGCAACAAGTTGTCAGAGTGGAAGTCACTGTCTTAAAGCAAGCCCAGCAAATGAGGCTTTATTCTGTTTGAGTTTGGGTGTAGCTTACTTTCTCAAGTGGTACTTCAGTATATATACCCTTGTGACATGGTAGAAAGGATTATCCGTATGTAGATGTTAACTGGTGGTCTTAGAGCACAGAACTAGCTCTGCACTTTTTAATTAGTTCTAATAGCTCATATGTAGCTGCAGCTCCAGTGGCTGCAGACTTTCTCAAAAAGCTTGTCTAAAATATAACCTTAACTTCTCTTGCAGTGTCCACTCTTTGAGAACATTTGTGATACTTTAGCACAAAATATACTTTGAGACTAGACACAAAGCAAACATCAACTGCAAAGGTCACCTTAGTTCTAATTGTTTATGTAGAAAGACATAATAGGTAATTTTCCAATTTGCTGTGTTTACTGACTGCTTTTAAGTCACATCCAGTAAAAATGTTTTTCTGAAAAATGGTATCAATAGCGTTTTCCACCACAAAACTAGTCCAGAAGTCTGGTTAGTAAGGGGGAAACAGTAATTTTTAGTTTTGCTGATATTTGGGGAGAAGGAGATTACTAAGTTAGACAACTGTGTTAATGTTACTGATGAATTTGCAATAATAAATGGCTATTTCTCATCTTCCCTCCACTGTAAATGCTACAGTTGATACCCAGGCAGGACTGTAGGCACTGAAAGAGAAGATGGAGGAGACCACTCCTGCCTTTCAGTTTTCTTTTGCTATAGGCATGTTACCTGTGAATCTAATTCCAGATATTTAAATTAGATGGTAGACAGTGACCTCTACTTATGGCAACTGGTTAGACAGGAACATTTATGAAAACAACATTGACTGCTAGGACCCAGATCTCTCATTCCTCTTGCCCTCTTTTCTCCTTTACTTGCTACCTCTTGCTTTTTACAGTTGGTGGGAGGGGAGGACCCAGGTGCTGTCTATATAAAGATCCATAAGAATATCAAGAATTTAAGAACTTCATTTTTTAATCGGGATACCTTTGGGGCCCTCCAAGGATTCTTCTGTGGCAGTTATAAATGATGCAAGGGGAAAGCAATGGCACATCATGTGATTTGAAATATAACTAATGTTAGCTGTTACTGACCTGGCTGGAAGTGTGTATAAGCAGATTTATTCACTATAAGTGAGGCACAAAGATGTAGCCTTGAGCACTCTACCTTTTAAGGCTGTGGCAGATCTGTTTGCCAGGTGACTACTTGTGTATCAACAAGTCTGAGATTTAAATAAGCATTTAACTTTCCATCTTGTCAGCTTCTGCAAGCTCGGAGTCATTGCTCAGGCTGTTAGCCCATCAGATATCCCACCGTTATCTCCAGAGAACAAGTGCCTTGGTGTCTCAAGCTGCTGTTTGAGCTAGAGAGGACTATGTCACACGCTTTCCTGTGGTGCGCTGCTGTGGAAGACCAGTGTGGAGAAAGGGAAGCTTTATGATTCGGGTGGCACCAGCTTCAGGAGCGCTTTCATTTCCAAGTAACTCCGGGGGCACCTCGGTTCAGCTTCCACCCCATACCCACCTGCAGGGTATACTCTGCCTTACTGTCTGCTCTCTCTTTCACGGCTACAGCGTAGCCCCGCGTTCCGCCGGAGCTCCGGGCGGGCGGCGGGAAGCTGAGGGGAGTGGGGGGGTGGTGGGGGAGAAGA
>NW_009594278.1:0-4829 GCF_000690535.1 Cariama cristata | reverse complement strand
AATTGAATGTACATTAAGTAAGTTTGCTGGCGATATTAAACTAGGAGGAGCTGTGGACTCCCTCAAGGGTAGAGAGGCCTTACAGAGAGATCTGGATAGGCTGGAGAGCTGGGCAGTCACCAACCATATGAAATTTAACGAGCAAGTGCTGGATTCTCCACCTGGGACACGGTAATCCTGGTGCTGATCTCCTCTCTCTGGTGACCAGCAACAGGACACAAGGAAATGGCATGGAATTGCCTCGGGGGAAGTTCAGTTTGGACATTGGGAAAACGTTCTTCAACAGAGAAGGTAGTCAGTCACCAGAACAGGTTCTTCACGGAAGTGGTCATGGCACCAGGCCTGTCAGGGTTCAAGGAGCGTCTGGGTGATGCTTTTAGTCATATGGTTTAGTTTTAGGTGGTCCTGAGAGGAGCAAGGAGTTGGACTCAATGATCCTTAGGGTCGCTTCCAATGCAAGATATTCTATAATTCTAAGTTTTACGGAACCTGATGGGATGTGTCCCTGAGAAGTGAGGGAGCTGGCCAGTGTCATTGTAAGGCAACTTGCAATCAGGAGGAGTGTTTCTGGCAGGTTTGAGGAAGGTGATCCTTCTCTACTCAGCACTCAGCCCATATCTGGAGTGTTGTGTGCAGTTCCGGGTTTCCCGGTACGAGACATGGACGTACTAGAGTGAATCCAGCAAACAGCCACTAAAATTATTACGGGATTGAACACCTGAGGAGAGACCTGGCACTGTTTAGCCTCCAGAAGAGAAGGCTTGGGGAGGTAATTTTATCAATGTATATAAAATAAATACTTGTTTGGGGAGAGGAATAAAGAAGACAAAGCTAGACTCTCCTCAATACTGCAAAGTGAAAGGACAAGAGGCAATGGACACAAATTGAAATACTGGAAATTCCACCAAAACATAAGAAAAAAATGTTTTGACTGTGTGCATGGTCAAAGAGTAGAACAGGTTGCCCAGAGAGGCTGTGGACTCTCCATCTTTGGAGATTTTCAAAATCCAGTTGGACAAGGCCCTGGGCAACCTGCTCTAGCTGACTGCTGTGAGCAAGGGGTTGGAATAGATGACAGCCAGATTAATTCCATGATTAAAGCTTGATTTTTACATATTTTTTACATATTTTTTTTGCAGTGTAGCATGATCAAATTTATACTGCTGCAAGTGATATGAGCATGAAGTCAAACATGTATTTCCTTTACTCTGGCAAGTGAGATGACTCTAGAGCAGGTCAAGTTGGAAGATCTCCAGTTTCCTAGCTGTCAGTTAATACAATTTCCTTTTTATAGCCAATCTGTACATTTCTTGCACTATGTTTATGACTCCAGTTTCTGCAACTTTTCCTCTGATCCCTGAGCATAAAAAAGGGAAACGTGACTCTGAATGTTACTATGAAATTCCCTCAGGGTGATGCAGTTTGATAGGCAATTAAAAGCTGCATTAGTGTGGAAAGCCAAAATAGGTCTGTTACTTACAGCCTAAACATGGAAGAAAATGACCCCTTGCATCCCAACAGTATGATGGTTCTCCAGACTGAAATAAACACACATCACCGTAAATAAACTGTGAAATACAGCCTGTTTTATTTAAAGGGTGGGGGTTTTATTTTTATATTGCATTTGGCATTTCCCGACTTAAGAGCTGCAAGCTGTCTTCTGCCTACCACCTGTTTCTATTTGTAGTTCTGGCATTTGAATAACCCAGTGGGAGAGACTGTCATCCAGTTTCTAACTTATTTTACATTAAACATAGCAGTCAGAAGGATCCTAGCTCTGGACAGTATGTTTTGCACTCTGGTGTTTTTTCCAAATCTCTTGGTTTTAGTCCTTGAAGACCTTTTGGTCCTTTTGGACCCATCTAGAAGGGTGGAATTCTTTAAAGTATTCCATTTACCAGTGTACTTTAAGGATGTGCTAAGAAGTAGATTCATGTGTATGCACCTTTATTCTCTGACATTGCAGTATATGAATTTACTGCTTTTCACTCCACTTACTCCAGGAGGAAGATATGGAAATGGATTTGATTCTGGCTTTTCATGAAGAACAAACTCATGGCTGCTAAAACCTGTCAAGGTCTTTGCCATCATCAGCTAGGGAACTGAGTGCATAAGAAGGTATATGATCAGAAACTGCCAAAAGAAATCACAGCAGCACATGACTGCAATTTTGAAAGCACAATTCTATTCTGAAACAGGTTTCTTCAAGGCCTCGGAGACTGAATTTCCATGGTTTTATACAGGAAACAGATGTTCCATTCCCACCAAATTTCAATGATGTGATACATTTACCCTTTAGCTATATGCCAAAAAGTAGTCCATTCCTCGTGGGGGTCTTCTGGGGTTTGATGATTATAGCGAGTGGCTGATAGTCCTCTGAAAGGCATAGGTAGTTGCTTCTTTTTCTTGCGAATACTTTGATCCAGGTCCGGTATTCTTCCCAATTTTGCTAAAAAGAAAAGAAGAAAATATTAATCTTAAAGCAGAGGACATAAAATGGCTAGGTCTCATGGTGCAGGTTTCACCTGTCAGGTGACACTCACTTAGTCGGGACACTCAGTTAGTTGGAAATAGTTTCTTCTTTTGGCTAATGTGATTAAATCCAGCAGCTCCCACAACTACTACTCACAAGAAGTGAAAGCAAAGATTGATTTGTTTGTTTGGGAGACCTAGACAAGATAGTTCAATTCGAACTGCAGATTTGACCCAAATTTTCAAACAATACTCGGCTAAGTAATTTAAATTGTAAATTATAATAGTTACTGCTAAGCCCTATCTTCTAGTTGACATCTTTCTGCATGGATACCGCAATATAGTAGTGATCCTACACTGCTAAGTATTGTATGTCTTGCTTCTTGCTCCACTGTTTGTTCTTCCTAATGAAGAGCTAGAATCCATGATTTTTTTCTATGAGAGAAAAGGAAAACAGAGAGCAATAGCCCATTTCTAGCTGGCTCTGTAAGGCTCTACTCCAAAGTATTCACAGATATATGTAAAAACAGCATTAGCTGACTAGATGAGACCTAGACAGCCTCAGTGATCAGCTCTTCTACTATTCCTTACTAGGCCCCAAAACTCTTACAGAAACTGGAAAGTCTTAAGTGCCTCATAGTAAATGATAAGGAAGAAAACAGAATGATTTGTTGCAGCAAGGTGCCTAAGCAGTCCCCAGTTTTAAGATATATTCTCTGGGGCTTTAACACTTTCATGTTACTGCTAAGTCTGCAAATGCTAATTCAGTGAGCTTTTTTTCCCCATGCATGTGACAAATTGTCTTTGCTGTTCTAGGATTCTCCTCAGTCTTAGCTAATCCTGCGCACAGGATGTTTCTTGGAAATATTGCTGTGTTGTTTCTCACCCTGTCTTCCCCGAATTGTTTTAGTATGGAATGCTGTGGAGCCCTTTAGAATAGTTTTCAACATGATAAGAAGTTAACTTTCTGTATGCTGTCTTCAGTTTCTCCGCAACCTTCTGAATTATGTCTAGTACCTTGTGGCTGACAGTCTGCCTTCATTTCTCTGAATCATGTAAGAAATGTTGTCCACTCCTTTAAAAGAAATGTAATTCCATCTTGTACCCACTATTTTACTGACATAGCAAAAAGTTAAACAGAAAAGTTAGCCTGAGTCAAGTCAGCATGTACAGAGTATTATAGCTATTCAACATGCTAATGATTTCGTGGTAACTACCTGTGTCCCTATTTTAGCCCACAGTACACACAAGGCAGCTGCCGTGGTAAACACGTTTCAAATATTTATTACTGAGCATGGATCTGAGCAGTGACTGTCAAGTAGCACTTTAATGTACTGTAAATCCACATTCAAGCTTGCCTTGTGGAAACGTGTAAAAGCCTATAGTCAAAGAATCATAATAATTACTGAAGTAAAATTTCCCTTTGCAGAAGCCATCCTAGCTAAACTCAGTTACATAATCATCAACTGAGCATTTAGTAACTGTTTTAAACTATTACTTGTAGTGCTTTGTCAGTAGACATATCTGGCACACATGCCTGTATTCTGCAAACTACCTGTAAGTCTTCCTCACGTTCCCCTTTACAGATGCCAGATGTGCTATTTAGCAGTGCTGTGGTATTGTCGCTTTCTTGAAGGAGATAAGCCTGAAGGGTTACAGGCCATTCAGGAAAGATGGGGCGGGAAGGCAAGCAGGAGGGCTTGCACACTGCGAAAAGGAGTGCCTTGGGTGCACTGAGCTTTGCCTTGGGGCAGCTGATGAACCCATGGAGGGTGTGGGTCAGGACCAGAGACCAGACCAGTGCAGCTCGTGTCATCGTAGGTGTCTGCTACCAGACCACCTCGTCAAGAAGCGGCAGATGAAGCCTCCTTCAGGCACCGTGCCCTAAGAGCTCTTCTACAGCTGGGAGCTCTTACAGTGAAGAGAACTATGTTGAGGTGTTTTCTCTTCCTGGGGGGTTACTCAGAGAACCTGATTCCAGACGCAGATATTGACACCTTTTTCAAAGCATGCTTTGGACTAAGTGAAATCTCTGAAGCAAATGAAATGTGAAATCAATTCTGTCTCCTGTTGCCACCTTCTGTACATGTGGAACCAGCCTTGGGCAGTGTGAGATCACAAGGCATGGAAAGATCCTACTTGGTCCACTTGGATTAGTCGCCATCTTAAGCCCTTGCTGTGGACGAGTGTTCCCGCAACCCTCCAAACCCTCTCGCCCTGTGCCGATCAGCTTAGAGAGTCCAACTCCACGCCCTTGCCCTTGGAAACTATGGTGCACCTAGTCCTGCCTGAAAGAGGGACCAAGGGACGCCGGGCCTCGTCGACTTCCCCTGGCTCTGCGGCCTGACCCGCCGCCG
>NW_009594277.1:86380-93629 GCF_000690535.1 Cariama cristata | reverse complement strand
ATAATATATAGAGAATTTCTTAATGTTTTAGTGTTACAAAATATTTGGATCTACAGAAGATGAACGTGTCACTTGGCATGCTGCACGAACAGCTTGCATGAATTTAGGAGGAAACCTGGCCACTATCCCTAATGAACAAGTACAAGGTACTGTGTATAGTTTTGTAGCAACTAGATGAGATGACATTTAATCTTTATAGGATGGCTGTTGTATTTATGTGAATATGGACAGGATTTGAATAATGATTGCACATCTGATTTTTGTTCCAAAACATATAATTTTTAGAAATTTACAATGAAGTGTTCACCTGAATCTACCAAATTTTAATATTGGCTTAGATACACATGTACACGTATGTTGTCCTGGTAGCCAAAATAGAGCTTTTTCTGCTTACACATGATGCCAGCTGGACGCAGCAAGTTCCATTCCAAATGATGTAGTTTCACTAAGTGGCATTAACTTGCTGCATGGCTTTCCTATTAACTCGAGTAGAACATTTTTAGGATCAGAACTTGCTGTCTCTCTGGGCAGCTTGGGCAGAGCTTTGACTGCTCATCCACGTACCCAGAACTCCCCACACAGATGTACCATTCTTTTCACTAGAGGAGCTTATTTTACTGAACCTAAGAGCTGCATCTGTGACTGGGGGAGATAAGCAGAGTAAAATTACCTCATGCTTGAATAAACATGGCGCACATTCAAATTAAAAATTGGGGAAGATTTTGATAGATGTTAGTAACACCCTTTTTCTAGAAATACTGTTTTATACCACAGTGATGAGAAACAGATCTTGCACAACACCTACTGTTGTGAACTCAAAAGAGCATACAGAAAAATCAACCATTATAAAACAAGTCTGTGTTGTAGTCTGAGCAACTAAATAGTTTAAATTTAGACTGCTGACATAACTTAGTACTACTTATGTTTTCCAAATGAGAAGAGATGAAGAATCAAACTTTTACTTTTCAAACATAGTTAAGTTCTTATCCGATATAATTCCTGCAGCACAGATTTCAGCTGATTGGTTCATGCACAGGGCTTGAATTCTAAGTAAAAGAGAAATAAGCAATAATGCTATTAGCACAAAACTATTGTTACTACTGGCAACGCAGGCATAAAGGCTTGCGTTCCTTTTACAGTTTCTGGCAGAACAGCAATGCTAACATTGCTGAAAAAAAAAAGAAATCAACAGGTTTCATTCCTGGAATTGTAAGTTGCATTCATTTAAAAAGACTAAAGGAAGGTGAACAGTTGATAGAGCAGACAGAAATTCATCTATTGTTTGCAGGGAAAAGTAAGGTCATAACAATGACTGTAGCAGTTTGCAAAAGCCATGATAGGTTCATTTTATCACAGTGTTTGATGTATTGTGGATAAGTGGGTTGATGAATGCCAGCTGATCTACCCTGCTCTATTTGTGAGCTGGTCACACTAGTGAAGACACTTAAGTACCCTCCTGGACTGTGCAAAGCTATGGTAATTGATTTTCTTGTGATGAATAGTTCTGTGAAGACTCATTTTAAGCGTGTCACTTGTGCACTCTGCTCCCTGTTAGGAGAGTGCAGGCTATTGCCCAGGTGTTCCAGAGAGAGAGGAAACACTCTTGCAGTTCTATATCAGGCACTATTTGTGCAGATGCACAAGTGGTAGGTGCTCAGTGGTGCTGTCTGATGCCTTCGGGGGGTAACCATTCTGGTGGGATCATCAGAAATGTACGTGATCCACACAGCTCTATATTTCTAAAAAGTCAGTTGTGGGACTAGGATTCAAAAATGTCTTGAGACATTATAAAAAGCATTTCTGTCATGCTTTGGGACTCATCCTAATACCAGGTTAGATACTTAGCTGAAGTATTTTACCCAAAGCCACAGTTACATATCTGGTTCCCTGTCCATTAAACTCAAAACTCACCTCCTTTTCCTCTTACCTGCTTGTGTTGTCAACAATGAAGTGTTCTGCATTTCAGAAAAAATATTTAATATCACCAGTCTCAGTGAGGTCAGACATTTCTATTGTCCTTCATTATAAGTATTTATCTTTTTCTTTACCTTTTTACTCCAGCTTTCCTCACCTTCCACATGAAAGATTTTGTTACTGATACATGGATTGGATTAAATGATATAAATCATGAACTAAGGTTCCTCTGGACAGATGGAACAGGAGTTTATTTTACAAACTGGGCCAAAGGCTTCCCATCAGGCCATACGGATCTATACTCATATGATGGCCAGGTAAATTTGGTTTTAGATTGCATTTACACATTTGTTGGGATTTGAGACATGTTACTTCTTGACTTACTACTTTCATACTTTCATACATGTCAAATATAAATCCAGATAGAGTGAATGGTTTTGAGCCCTTGGGCAGTTGCTGTATTAGCTGGGGACAGGATCTGTGGAGTGCTCATACAAAGACCGGTTTCAGATTTCAGTTCTTTATATCCATGAACGCTAAGCTGCTTCTGTGTTCACCCCGTGTTCTCTCATAGGCTCTGGTAAAGAGGATAGTGGGGTTCCTGGCTCGTGGCATTTGCCCCAAAAGCACACTGAATAAGCACATCCTCCTAGCCCTCTGACCACAGTTGTGCCTGAACTTAGCAGGTTTCTCAGCTGGCATGTAGCTTGCATGGGACACTTACAAACGTTCCCCTCAAACAGCCGTGTCTTACGTAGAAGCAAATTCCGTCAGTCACATTTGCGGAAAGGACATGCTTCTGTGAAAAGACAGCTATTCAGTTTTTATGAAAAAAAAAATAATTGCTTCCTCTATTTCTCTGTCATACAAACTCATCTGATAGGTCATAGAGTTCCTCTCTCTGATCTTACATGTTTACATAGTTCTGTGCTAGTACTGTAGTACTAGCTCTATTTCTCTTGAATGACATTTTTAGTGTAGAAATCTTATTTTTATGTATAATGTCTTTTTTCCTGATTTTTTTGAAAGTAGCACCTCTGAGCTTCTTATCTCTAATGGAGGGAGAAAATTTGGGAGAATTTGGAGTTCAAAAGAGAAAATATCTTTAAAATGTTACTTCTGGGAGGAACAAGATATGTTTTCTCTTTTTATGAAACGTAGTAGGACTTCTATGAACTATTCTGCGGAAATGTAGAAAGTTCCTGTTTTATAAATTTCAGATTTATTTTTAAGTTTACTTGACCTTAGCAAAAAATATATTATTATAGTTAATACAAAATACTATGCAACTACTGTTTGAAAGATTTAAATTTTAATGCATTTCACTCACAAATGAAGTGTTTCTTTGTGCATCTCCTCCTGAACAGCAAAACCAAATAAGCAAATAGAATAAAATAAATATGGATGCTTCACTGCACAAAACCGTTTGTACCTATGCAGCCTTTTGCATTCATCACTGTTTGTTTAATACATGCTAACATAGGTTCTAGCTATCACGTCCATGTCAGAGAAGCTGATATGTCACTGTAAGGGTGGTACTGACAGATCAATGGCTACCTTTGGGCAGGAGCAGTTCTAGTTCTGCTGTGTGTAGTATTATAACTTGCAACAATAAACTGGAAGAGACAGATAGGTCAAAAATATTGCATTGCCCATTGATAGTCTATGTTTTTTTCTGGGGCAAAGTTAACTGGTCTTTTCTACCATAGTTGATTTCACTTCTCTTAAGTTGTCTATAGATTTCCTTCTGTCCATGCTGTATGCCTGCAGAGATAAGAATACCAGAATTTCTCTGGTCTGCTTATCCACCCCAATGTTGCGCAAAAGAGAGCAACATTAAGAAATTAGTGAAGTGTAAGAGGAACAGAACCTCCACATCCTAAAACTTATGCTCTTAAATGTTACAAGGATGCGAGAGTAAAACTACAGCGTTACTTGTGTCTGAAGATGCAAAAGACGGACAAAAGTTTTGTATTTGCTTCTTCTAGCTATTTATAACTCATTTTATATCTTTTTGCCTCAAGGCTGATTGTGTTGTCATGAGAAACAACCCTGTTAAGGAAGCAGGGAAGTGGGCTGATGAGAGCTGTGATAACAACAGAGGATATATATGCCAAACTAATGCAGGTACTTGTCTTTTAAGTTAAAACACAATCAAACCTTAAAGTTTTTCAGGGAATTGCTTGGGTGTAGTGGATTTCAGCATCATTTCACTTCCAATAAAGATACATCCACAAATTGTTTTTCAGGCAGGAACACAAGGGTCATACATATCAGAGGCCCAGTTGGAGTCACTATTCCCAGCTGACCAGTGACCATTCCCAGTAACTGCCGTGTTCCTGCCTTCCTGACCTGGAATTTGGATCTACATCTTTGTGTTTAGTATGACCCTGAACATGATATTTATTCCAAGATTTTGCCTGCCATTTTCTGAACACACTGGCTTTCAAAATATGTTCTGGAAAATACTGGCTTGTACCCGTAGCATGAACTTTCTGGAGTGTGACTGCACCTCACACTCACCAAATTTGACCTAATTCACCTCCAAAAAAGAAATTAAAAAACAGTGAAAACCTGGATTTAAATATTTGATTGATTTTTAAGGACTGGTCTGTTGTGGAGTTTTCCTTTTTTCTGGCAAAAAAAAATCCCTGCAAAACAACACAGTCTCTGCAAAGCATTTCTTTTGATGAAAAAATATTTTATTAAAGAAATTGTGACCTAATTGAATCCTTATTAATTTCAGCAATACTACTTTGGAGGACTATACAGAATGCTCCTTTGCTCCTTGTCAGAGGTTGCTTTAAGCAGCTCTTTTCCTTTCTACACCTTTGTATTGATTTTTACTACTGATGCTGGCTTAAAGAACAGCACATCTAATCCATACTGATCAGAAGTCAAGGAATATGGAATCAAAGGAGAAAGGCTTTTTGTTTAATTCTATTTGCAACCACAGTGAAATCATAATCCCCTTTCGAACAATTATATGAGTCTTCTTTCATCCTTTGTTTTACAGATGCTGAGTTTCTGCCTTCTGCAAGTTCATCCCCATCCAGCATTATCCGTTATGGTAACAGTAGTTATTTGTTCATCCATACCAAAATGAAATGGGAGGATGCACGAAAAAACTGCAAACGTGATCAATTTGATCTTTCCAGTGTCTTAGACCCCTACAGTCATTCGTTCCTGTGGCTAAAGATATTAAAATATGGGGTGCCTGTGTGGATTGGTCTTAACAGTAATGTGGTAAGAACATCAAACTAATTGCACATGATACTGGTTCTCTTATGGACAAATCAGGAACTGAAAAGTCTTATTATCTCTCTCTACTTTAGTTTATTAGTTTATACCTTGCTCCTAAATACTTTTATGTGCTGTCAGATTTACAAGTAGGAATTCATCCTCTTCCATTACTATGCTTAAATTGTGTGTATTACACGTTTTTCACAATTTTTCTGTGATATTACACCCTATGCATTTTCAAACAAGACATTTTAGGCTAGCATCTTGAAGCATCTCTTTGTATATATGACGTATTTGAGATAAAATCCACGTATTTTAAGGTATACAGTGGAAAGCATTTATTCTAAATAACAATACCTAATTTTGAGAAGAAGAGTAAGGCACTGTTGCTATGACTCTCAACAGTTTTGAGGATAGTTAGCCAAATAATTAATTGATTTACCTAATTTAATTTGTCTCCCCACTCCCAGTTCTTGATATTTTGACATTTTCTGGATGTTAAAATACACCATCCTTTCTTCTTTGCACAGACACTTGTCTGACATTCATTCCATTTGACTGAGCACATGAAAGAAATATAAATGAGTGAACATAACACACCACTTCCTAAAAACCAAAAGATTTCCCTAACCTAATTAACAGGATGATTCACTGAGTTCACCAGCTTTGGTGGAAAATAATGAAGTTTTAAAATGCACTTTTAGTTAAAATAATCTACATTTGTTGACATGGGGGGAAAATAGTATAAAAATCAGTCATCAGACTTTCACTCCTACAAATTATTTTAAATGAAATTTTTATTAGTCCCAAATTAACATTTTGTTGAGTTCAAAATTAATTCAATGTCACTTACTCTACATCTCCCTTTGCTGAAAAGCATCTGTTGCACTGCTGTATTTCTCAGTGCTGCTTGTCACAATATAAATTTAAAAATTTGAGCCATTTGTATTTATTATTGATTCCTGAAAAAAGGCTTCTAGGAAGAGGTGTTGCATAGACAGACATTTGACTGATGAAGGAATGGTTAATACTTAGAGTTTAATCATTCCTGTTGATTTATTTTGTTCTTAGACCAATGGGCGTTATGAATGGATTGATAACTGGAGAATGAAGTATACTAAATGGGCTGAAGGGGAGCCAAAACAGCAAATAGGCTGTGTCTATCTAGACATTGCTGGAGGCTGGAAGACAGGATCCTGCAATGAAAGTTACTTCTCTGTTTGCAAAAAACCTGATGGTAAGAACTTGAATCTAACCATTGTAATTACAATTATTATCTTTTTACAGTTCATTGTGCTGGGTTGTCTGCTGATATATACATAGATGCTGTTTTTTATTTCAAGAGCTAAATATAAAATCATTAAAATTTACTTGGGTTGAATGGAGCTGCTTTAAAATGAGGGCCAACACATGTTAAGAAAGAGCTAGCGTGACTCTGAATAGCCATCACTTTATATTAGTAATGTCAGATATATTTTGCAAAACTTAGACTCATGCTACTCTGCTATTTATTGTGATATTGAGTAAGCATGCAAGACCAAAAACCTCAAAAATCAAAAGGCAGTGAATGTTAGGTAGTAGTCGCACAGGCATGGTGTTGAAGGGGGAAGAGCTGAATGATCAAGCTATAAGGTGTCACAAGGAATGTTTCCTTATAACAGCTTTCCAGGTTTTCCTTTTATAACTGAGTAACAAACTACGGGTGGTATAGAAATGTCTGAGGGTACTTCTTCAAGCCACCTTCTCTTATGTTTTTGACCTGAAACTCCTGTTACTATCATCTGACAAAGCCTTCTGCATTCCGTGATATTAGGTCACAGCCCCCATATGACCAAGTTCATATGGGTCCTAATTCAGCAAAGCAGTCAGGTGTGAAAATACGTTTGTGAGTAAAGAGTTGAACTGACCTTAAGAGTGTGTTGAAAGATAAAGGTATATTTGGATTCTTTGCTAAATCAATTTCTTGAGATCACAGTTACAGTATTTTTTTTCACACATTTAGGACTTTTTCCCATTATTGTGTTGCAGTAAGCAGTTGTGACTGTTTAAGGCTAGGCTGGCTCTTAAAATGGGTGGCAGACATTCTCTATTA
>NW_009594277.1:23979-86349 GCF_000690535.1 Cariama cristata | reverse complement strand
CCCCCCGGCCGGCGGGGGGGGGGGGGGGGGGGGGGGAAGAGACGGAGAAAGGGGAGAGAGATTTATGGATTGGAAATTAAAACTAATTTAATAAAACAATAATAACGAAAAATAACAGTCATAGCAGTCTCTCAGGGCAGGAGAAATGATATGATATTTGGCATGGTTTGTGCCCATGGGTTGCGGATTAAAGGTGTCATCTTCTAGAAGTTACTGGACACCACTGATGAAGCTAGCTATGTTTTCAGCATCGTGGTGTTAGCCTGAAAGACACTTAGTGAACACTGTTAGTATTATGTAGCAATTAACATCATAGAATTCAAAACTGAGTATTCTCACCTAGAGTCAAATCATCTTGTGGTACACATTGAACTTCACCATCCTTCAGCATCATCCATCAAGTAAATCCAGGCCCCTGAGCAAAAGCAATTCTGTGAATGGGTTTGCCTTCACCAGAAGCAGGAAAAACCCAGACAGTTTTCCCCAGCATATTCCTTTCATACACCACAGGGACTTTATCTCCTTTTATCGTAGGTAAAAGGTCTGACTGAGCAGGACAATTTTGTGCTTTTTATTTTTCAATTTTTTTTAAAAACAGTTCAAGCTCCCACCGAGCCCCCTCAGCTTCCAGGAAAGTGCCCTGAATCAGAAGGACACAAGTCTTGGATCCCTTTCCGAGGTCATTGCTACTATATTGAATCTTCATCTACAAGAAACTGGGCCCAGGCATCTTTAGAATGTCTTCGACTAGGTAAGTATCCTCCTTAATCAAAGAGCACATGTTTCTGGCTTGCTTTCCCTCTCTGTGGAAAGCTGAATATGTGCTATGTATTTTTGTGATTTCAAGGATGGTCCAAGTGTTGGAAAAGCGAGTTGTGTCCAGTTATTGCCTCAGTTTGAGAGGAGATGGAAAATAGCTGTCTACCAGTGGCACACACTGTCTTTCATGTGTGTGGGACCAGGCATTAGAGGAGCCATGTGGCCTGGAGTAGAGATGACAGAAGTGGAAACTTTGTCCTCTGACCCTGCTAGGAAGTAGTCAGCCTCATCCACAGTAGTCATTAAATGTTATTTTAATGGCATTTTATATCTTTTGTATTCCTGATCTAATTTGCCCCTTGATTATTGCAGTTTTATGCCACTGGAATGAAAGTTACAGCTTCTAAGCTGTATAATATATTAGTAAACTAGAGTTGTTGTGTTGTTTCATTCTCGCAACTTCCTTCTCTGGGAAAGTGATATAAGATTCATTATGCTAGACTTTATATGTCTATAGCATTAGTGGCAATGCAACTTAGGTGTCTAACCTCCCATTAGAGTACGCAGAGATCTTGTTCATGCTGTCAGCAGAACTGAGTACAGATTCATCTTCACTGGAAGTATGTATCAACATTCGGTCAGGTGAATTGCACCCTAAACTCCACTGACTGGATTGATGAGGTCTCCATTGATAATAAACCTACCAGTCAAACTCGTGTCAAATACAGACACCTAATGCTGAGTAAGAAGAATCTCACTCTTTCTGCTGGTACTTAGGCTCATTCTTGGGTTCTCATAGCTAGTATGTTGCCAGCTCTAGTTTCGGAAACTAGTATTTTTAAGGGAAAGTTCAAGTTTTGGTGTATGTTTTTTAAATCTTACTATATTCTCCACATCCACATTTGTGTAACATTTGGAAGAAGGTACTTGATAATACACTTTTAAATATAGAAAAGTCTCCATAACAGAACACTCTGGCTGTAGCTCAGTCTTTAAGACTATGACAAATGATACATTGTGACCCATTTCTATACAGTCTTCTGAGTTCTTTTGTTGACAGGACAGATGCTCAGTCTTTGAAAGCTGCAATGTATATTCTTAGTCAGGCATAGTCAAAAAGACCTTGACAGCTGTGCACATAACACCTGTTACATGTTATCTGCAATTCTCTCCTTTAAGTGGAATGATTATAATTTTGAATAAGCTTGTGTGAGAAATTAAGTAACATTGCATTTCTTTGGAGGACTGAGTTTCTGCAATAGACTTTCAATAAGAAAAGTGGGACAAATAAAGAGTTTTAAGGTGAAATTTTAGAGGAATTGCATGATGATGTTGCATGCGATAGCAGGTGCCTCCACCCACTGACTCATGTTGTCCACAGCTGCCCCACATCTTTGTTGTTGGAATCTGCAGTTACATCAGAATTGCCTTTTTCTGTTGAACTAAGATTCCTGAAAAAAGGCACTGACCATGTATTTCAGCGTGTGTGGTAAAAGAATGACAGTATGTGGAATTTAAAATTTGAATGCTAGTATACTTAAGACTTCATGTCACTGACAGCCCCTTGCCTTCAATGCTAACCTTAATCTTTCATGGTAATTGTTAGGGCAGGCTAAATCCAGCAGCTCAGCAGAGGCAAGGCTGCCATAACTCTATGCTCCCAAGTCCAACCAGTGACAAGGCTGAAAATGAGTTCCTTGTATGTGCACACACACACATATAAAACACATCTATACGTGTATTTGTGGCTGGCCACACAGATCAGCACAAACAGAAACACAGAGCGCTCACGTGAGCACAACCTGCACCAACACCCTTATTGTGTTCCTCTCTCTGGCTGATCAGGATGAAGGTCTGTTAGTGGGAGTATATACATAAGTACAATGTGGATCCCTCCAGCAGCTGGACTCAGACACTCAGTTTGCCCAGTAGCTGGCCCATGGATCTCAGTGTCCTCAGTTGCTGCAACCTGGAAATATGAGCACCCATGGCCACCAATCTAGCTCTTGTTGCTGGTGCAGACGCCGTCCCAGCGACAGATACACACTGGTCCTTCCAGTAGCCATGGTTGTGCCCATAGAGGCACAGAGGGGCTTACACACATACAGAACTAACTGGAACTCCCCCGGTCCCCCAGTAGCCTTCCCTACTTGGTCTCACCCTTAGAGATGCATACACACCAGCAGGTCTCATCCTTAGAGACCCGCAGCCCTTAAGATCACTCCAACAGCTGGCTGGGACTCCCCTGGTCCCTCTGATAGCCAGCTCACCTTGTGGTCTCACCCTTGGTGATGCGCACACACACCTGGCTTACCTACTTCTGGCTAGGCTGACTTGTCATTGATCACACACTCACTCATGTACCTGCACTTGCTCCAGTTGCTGGCACCACAGACACAAGGGTGTCTCAGTCACAGTCCCACTCCAGTTGCTGGTACATGCACACAGATGCACACAGAATGAAGAGTCTTTCATCCATGAAAATAGTGAGAGTTTAATAAGAAGGTAGGACTGTCTGACCAGATCAGGTGCGTGGTGTGGCCAGACAACCATGCTGACCAGAAGACTGTTTACACATGATCAGTCTTTTTATTCCCTTAACCCTCTATGTTCCCATGCTTGTTCCTCCCAAATCATCTGGGTCCATCCCTTTCCCTGTCTTTGGTTCCTCCTCTGAATATCTCATAATAAGTCTTGTGCAATCTTGAAATTGCATCTTCTGTATCCCATTGTATATCCCATACCCCTAGGCAGTAACTCTCCTCAGTCTGAAAGGTACTCTGAAATTGGCTTGCCTCAATAGGTTTCATGCCTGGATAAGGGCTGAGGATGTCCTGTGACAGTCCCAGGAGGGGCCTGAGCAAGATGGCCCATCCTCTGAGTCCATAATTTGGGTTATTCCCCTGCCATTGTGCCTCTTTTTTCCTCTGAGCTTATGGAGATTGGTCTTCGATGGGCTGATGGCTCCTGTGATGGGCCTCTGAGTAGCCAGGGAAGGGGTTCCCCATCTGCCATTGTTTCTCTGTGCTCCTTTGTGGATACACAGTGAAGCTTTTCATCACACAGCCTAACAGTAACCAAACATCTGATACCATTCAGCAAAAGGGGAACAATTAGAAAAGCGTAAAGACTACAGTGAAAAAAGAGGAACATTCCATGTTCTTATATCCTGCTGTCCCTGCTTGCACTCTGCATTCTGTTTGCAGTTGGACATTTTCCAATTGTATCTTACCCATAGTAGAATTCTGAACCATAGTAGAATTTATCAGTAACTCAGCAGTAATTCTGATGACTTTTATATTTTCATTCTCTGTAACTGTGCCTTCCTTACCTGAGAAAAAAACACCTTCAAAAATTCAACAGTCAAGGACCAAACACAGCTATTTCTCCATACCTATTGACTGCATTCCAGCCCCACACTAAAGAGAACCGAAGATGTACTTTCTCCAGTGTTCAGTACCACTCCATACAAAGTTGTGTAGCTCATTCTGCCTGCTGGCTCCATGCTGTGACTTCCTGACTTTGCTAGGGTGTCATATAGAATGAATCATAGCAGATGCCTAGTGTTGTATGTGGATGACTAACAGGGTACTACACTAACTGAGCAACAGATGACCGAGATGATCTTTCTTTCTCTGATGGCTACAAAGAGAATGTAGGAAAATAAGACCTGGTTAAAAAGTCACACTAAGGACTGTGTTTCAGAAAGTCAGCAAAGTCTGTGCTATACATGAGCTATACAAAGACTCAGAAAACATTTAATCATTAATGTGTGAAGTTATATTGTGCACAGATTGAAGTTATACATACAGTTTACTAAAATTTTTATTTTTTTTAGAGGTTTGTTTTTTTTTTAAATATTAACACATCAGCAGAAATTTATGGTGGTTATAATATTGGCCTGTTGTAATTCGCCTACAGTTGTTATTCAATTATGTTGCTATTTCCCAGTGGGTGAGGAAACAAACAAAATGCTAGTGCAATGTCATGGAAATGATAAGAAATACTTCAGCAACAACACTGGAGTCCTTCATAAGATATTATCCAAAGTTAGATTCTGTTTTGAACTTCAAACTCGGTTTGGAATTCAGCACAGATAGTCAGTGGCAAAAATAAGACTGACATTTGACAGGACAATGAGAATGCTTTCTACTGTGAAACTTACATCTCTAAGAGATTTTTTTTTTCCTGTGTGTCTCCCAGGTGCTTCTTTGGTATCGGTTGAAGACTCAGCTGAAGCCAACTTTCTGACATACACCATTGAACCACTTGAAGGGAAAACGTCAACTTTTTGGACAGGAATGTACAGAAATGTGGATGGTAATTTCTTTACTTTTAACATCTTTTTGTTTGGTGAATAATTGTCATAAGCTCTTTGACATGGGTTTTGAAAATTTCACATTATACTTCTGTGATATATAAAAAGTAAAATTAGAAAAGGTAATATATTATCATCATAGAGGAAGCTGGTCAATTGTAATCAAGCAATAACCAGTAATACATAACAGAATAACCAGAAAGTTCCTCTTAAAGCAAGAAAAGTAATTCACAACAAAATAAGGCACAAAGGTGCATATAGCAGAGTACAGACAGGACTGTGTTGGGAGTTGAGCCAAAGTCAAATGGTTCTCAAATGTGGAGAGGCCTTGGGTTGATGTATTTGTCACTGAGATACTCCAATTTTTGAGCTAGAGAACAGTGTGGCTAACATGACCTCTAGTCTTTGGAATCACCATCCTGGAATGAGCAGTCACCCATCTTTAGTTACAGCTGGCCCTCAGAACAGCTTCACTTTGAAGCTGGAATTGTTTGTGTCTTTGGAATTGTGTATCAGAAGTCTTTCTATTTTCTGCCTCACTGTAAGAAAGGTAAGGTAAGAGAGAACAGGCAATAGGCTGCTTTAATTAAATCTTAAATTTGTTGATTATTGCTTTTTCATTAGTATAATTAGTATTCAATTAAATAACTATTTCTGTCTTTATGATAGACCTAAGAGTTACTGAAGTCTTCTGCTGTTCAGAGTAAAAGCTCCAGTATAACAATGTCAGAGGCAGGACTGCAGAATTGTTCAGGTGACTTGGGGTGGGATTTTCTTGAGTTTTGGAGTTTTTTTTATATAACTGCCTGCTCAACCACTTCAGTGACAAACTAGTTGGGGAGAAGACAAATATTCAATTATGGTACTTGAATCTGAACCAGGAAAAGTGAAAGTTTTCAGTAGAAGAGGAAAGAATTTGAAGAGAGTAATGATTTATAACCGTAAGACATAAAGAAAAGCTGAGGTTTACTTATGTGGTTAATTGATGCATAAAATGTTTTTTGAAGTGGTCTAGAGCAGGTGCAGAACAGTAAAGTTCTTACAGTGATCATAAACACAAGAGCTACTTCAGCAATTACATGTCATTGTATTACTAGATAGTGATTATAGTGAGTTCAGCATAACTAGATTTCATATCTTTGGAAACATGACTGTATCCAGATGCTATGCCCTGACAGAAAGGGTGGCAGGCAATTTTTTTTTAAAAAAGCAAAATATGAAGAATCTTGTAAGAAAACAAAACATAGCTTTCATGTTGAGTCTAAGAACTTGCTTGTTTAAGTACAACTTAAGAGTCACAAGAGGCACATTTACTCTAAATAAATAACACTATTAAGAGAAAGAAAGAAAAAAAGGAACAGGAAGGAAGTGACAGAAAGTCCCAGCATAGTTGAACAACAGTGATCACAAGATTTTGAAACAGATCTTTAAGAAGGAAAATTGTGTGTGTAAAGTCAGTGGAAAGGAGCAGAAAAACAAATGGAATAAAATTGGACTCAGAAACACTTCAGTGGGGGCTTTGAAAAAAGTAACACAAAACTTCCCCAAAAATTACTGAAATAAAGAGCATTCTGATGAAGATAAATTATGTTTTGACATCAGTAATTTCCATAAATCGAATAAATAGACACTGCATCATTGCAATAAATCGTGGGAGATACTTTAAAATTTCTTGCCTTAGTAACATCATAAGCCAGATTGACCTATCATTTTTCAAAAAATTGATGTTGTATTATTTGCATAAAAATTTAAGGGCAACATAGTGTGTTAGACCAAAAATCTAAATAGTCCAGTGACTTGTCTCCAAGACTGGCCACAAGTAGCTTTCTCAGGAAGGCAATAAATGTGGAGCAGGTGTCAAGATGGAAATGAATCCTGTCTTGGTTTTCCATATTAAATGTTTTTCCAATTAGGAGAATGGCTGTGGCTAGACAACACTGCAGTGAATTTTGTCAACTGGAATGTAGGAGAACCTTCCCCTCAACAAAGTGAGCACTGTGTTGAAATGTACGCAAACTCTGGGTACTGGAATAATATCTATTGCTCTTCCTACAAAGGCTATGTCTGTAAAAAGCCAAAAAGTAAGTGCTAAATTTATGAATTTGTCTTATGAGTGGAGTGTGCTCCTTGTATGCTAATATTAGTAGACGGTTGTTACACGCAGTGCATTTTAGCTGGGTGTTTTGTGGTTTTATAAATGCCAAGGGATGCACGTTTGTATGCCAACAAAAAGATAGAATAACTCTTGTCAGAAAGCAGAAGTTCTGGCCAGTGCTCAAGTTCCTTCAGAATTGTCTTAAAGAGATTGTGTTCCTATATCTTAACTGCACCTAGTGTAGACACTTAACAAGTTTGCCTGTTCTGTATCTATAATCGTTGAGTAATCACAATGTTAGTACTGTGCCTTGCACACACAAATATGTCCCATCTATTTGAAAATACATTCCTTAGGGTATCCCCTCTGCTCAGCCCAGGGAGTACTCTCTGCTTACTTCCTTCTGGCAGTCTCATGTGCATGCATTTTCTGACTATGAAGCAGTGTTTCTGTGAATTGAATGCTTATGAATTGTGAATTAATGAACAGTTTGAGACCTTTTGTATCTGTGTTCTCCTGTTTTGAGAAGATGAATGAATGAAAAGCAAAGGAAATAGCATAGTCTGAATGCGCAAAGCGAGCAGCATAGTCTGAATAAGCTAAACTGAAAGCGTCTTGAAATAACTGAATGTGCAAATTTGACAGTAAAGGCATCTAGTGCATATGTGTTCCAAAAAGTCATCCTAATAATTTCTTCCAGCATGTATAGCAATGTCAAAATCTCTTACTAATGTTTACTGAGAAGAGTGAAATACATGTAGTAGCTGAAATATGCCCACTTCCTCCCCAAGACCGGAAATGAGAGAAATTCTGCTATCCTTTCTCTAAATTTGCCCTCATGCAAAATTATTCTTACTTCCTCAGATGCTTGCAATGACAATGGTATCTTCTATAGGAAATACTGCAGAACTGTCAGATATAACCATCCATTCAGAGTCTACTTACCTGTCTTTTTACATTGTGATTGACAAACAAAAAAGCACTTTATTTTCATTCTCCATCCAGAATAGTCATAGATGTAGGTAACAAGTTTTAAAATCAATGTCCACCCTTCCTTTTCAACCATTCAACTCATCTGTTTGTGCTGGTACTGAGCCATATCAAGGACCTGAAGCAGATGAAAGCTAGTTACTTTTTCTAGGTTTAGCTTCAGCCAGTCTAGCCTCCTGAGCAGGAATACCATGGAGTCAGGGAAACGTCAGTGTCAATGCAAAGACTATATAGTTGCTTACTCAAGGACAGGACACAACCAAGTCCTACACTGTTGTAGAAATGCAGCTTGGCTTGGCACAGTTTTGCAAAGCTGTGATAATTCTCCATTTTCAGAATTGAAAAAAAAATATTAAATAGCTATAAGCTAATAAGTGGGGTCTTAGAAGCATGATTTTACTTGCATTTGCTACGGCTTGTTACATTTACTGTTTACTGAAGAGGCTGCAGACACACAACTGTGACTGAAGCCTTCCCGTAGAGTAGATGCTATTTTCTGTTCCATTTATTGAGGTAATTTTTACCAGAGTAATTTGAAATTCTGTAGCGAGTCTGTTCCATAAATAATCTAACTTTATTTTGTAAGTAAGGAGATACTCTAAAGAACTGTTCAGTAGTTCAACAGGTGCTAGTTGATTGTGCTACAAAAAGTGACTAGGTGTATTATGTTTTGATGATCTTAAAGGTCCTTTCTAACCTAAACGATTCTATGATTCTATGTTCATGGCATCTCACTCTTGCTTTTCAGGAATAGCAGATTCACATCCCTAATTATACTGCTTGTTTAACCTGTAGGTAGGTTTAACATGCAGTCATCTCATACCAAAACCCAACAGTGATGTGCATAATATGCATGATTAGTGCTATACCAAACTTGGCCAGTCAACAATTTTTGGTGAACAAGGAAAAAGTGTCTAGGTTATTATATTCCAAAAATTTTCCAGTCAAATGAAGCAAAGCAGCCAGAGGATTATTTTCCAAATTTGCATAATCTAAATAATTTCCTTCTATTCCTTGTTACATTTCTGAGACTGTTTTTTACACTGTGCTTTTGGACATAAGGTAGCATTAGGACAAGAGGAAATGGTCTCAAGTTGTGCCAGGGGAGGTTCAGGTTTGATATTAGGAAGAACTTCTTCACTGTAAGAGTCGTTAGGCATTGGAACAGGCTCCCCAGGGAGGTGGTGGAGTCACCATCCCTGGAGGTGTTCAAAAAACGTTTAGATGTGGCGCTTCGAGACATTGTCTAGTGGGTTTAGCAGGCATGGTGGCATTGGGTATACGGTTGGATTTGATGATCTTTGAGGTCTCTTCCAACCACAATGATTCTATGATTCTATGACTATCTTCACAGAATCACAGAACAGTTGAGGTTGGAAGGGATGTCTGGGGGTCACCTGGTCCAATCCCCTGCTCAGGCAGGGCCACCTAGAGCCAGTTGTGTAGGACCACATGCAGGTGGCTTTTGAATATCTCCAAGGATGGAGACTCCACAACCTCCCTGGGCAATCTGTGCCAGTGCTCAGTCACCCTCACAGTGAAAAAGTGTTTCCTGATGTTCAGAGGGAACCTCCTGTGTTTCAGTTTGTGCCCATTGCCTCTGGTCCTGTCACTGGGCACTACTGAGAAAAGCCTGGCTCTGTCATCTTTGCACCCTCCCTTCAGGTATTTGTATACAGTGATGAGATCCCCTGTGAACCTTCTCTTCTAGGCTAAACAGTTCCAGGTCTCTCAGTCTTTCCTCACCTAAGAGATGCTCCAGCCCCTTCATCATCTTCGTGGCCCTTTGATGGACTCCTTCCAGTAGCTCTCTCTCTCTCTCTTGTACTTTGGAGTCCAGAACTGGACACGACATGCAACGTAGAAAACATGCAATGCCTCTAGAAAGCACTTCAAAAATGTACAAATACAGAAAGGTCCCAGTTTCCCTGTTTTCCATAGATTTGTGTGCTGGTGTAGTGCAGACAGGTAACAAACTGCTTTTTATTGAAACAGCAGTAATAGATGCTTTTCATGATAGAAACTCTTGGAAACATCCAAGTACTTATGCCTAGTTTTACTCTGAAGAGCTAAATATAGAGTAATATTTGTCTCTAAACATAAAACTAGCTAGGCTAACAGACACTCCAGCAGAGTTCTGGAAAATCTTTGGAAGTCGAGATTGTTGGATTATTAATGAAATCAGGCAATGTAAGTAAGGATTGGTAAAATCACCTTTTTCAGAATGGAACATGATGCATTGATTCAAGATTTATAGACTCATTGTATGTCCACATGGCAAAATATGGATCTTCATCTTAAATGATGGCCCAGTTTTCCCAGCAAGCCAGATTTCGTGGTCCAGATATTAAATTTTAAATGAGCTACAAACATTTTAGTTTGAATGTGATACATGGTAAGACATTTTGGAGTTCATGAGTGATTTTAATTGTCTGTAGGTAGGCCATTAAAGTTTCTTGGCAAACCAAGTTTATTGCACTTGCTGTGTTTGCATCAGATAACAAGTACTGCAAGAATTTGTAATTATATTGAGGATTATGTTAGATCATCTGTGTCCTGAAGATGCTATGTAGATTTTCTTGGGGTTTTACACTGATGTCAGGGTCTGTCTCTGTGGAGCTCTTTGATGTTTCTTCTTTTCTGCTAGTTTATGTAAGTAACTACATAAGAGACCAGAATACAACATCCCATGGTGCTATGCCTGTTGATAGGTGTACATAGCTCTGTACAGATGAAACCCAAGTATTTTCGGTATTTAGTGGTATATACTACCATATATTTCTCTGAATATGATTTTCAATATATTCCAAATATAGAAAAAATAATGAATAATGTAGAAATAAATAACAGAATATTATAATAACACAATTCTTTTTCAATGTTTTGAAATGCCAGCAACTGACATGCCACCAGCAAGTGAAATGCCACCAGCTGAAATGCCTACAAAGGGTAAGAATGTTGTCTTTCAGATAGACAAAAACTAGTCCCATGTAAGAGAAGAACAAATCATATTCTTTATTATGTCTCTTACATGTTCTTATGTACCTGAGTACCATGTCTGTTTCCTAGGAGCATATTATTTCCTACTAGAATACAATATACACCATTCAGTGTCCAAATGCAGATTTAAAAAAATAACAATTTGTGATATAGCATACAATGTTAGCATTTTAAAATCAATTAATTTTATGTTGCTACCTTTGTGTCTCATTATTTTGAAACAAATGAAGCACTTTTGCTTAAAACATCATGCTTTCTAAAGAAATTGTTTCCAGTAATCAAATAAAGAGTATGTAGCGTCCCCTTGATTCCTTTGTATTTGTTTTCAGCAATGACAAAGGATGAGAAGGCTCCTACTCTGACCCATGGTAAAACAGGAGTTGTAGTTATTGTTGTCATCCTCATCCTAGTTGGAAGCAGCCTTGCAGGCTATCTCTTCTACAAAAGAAGAAAGAATCGCTTGTCAACAAATGACAGCTTCGAGAACAATTTGTATTTTAATAGTGATGCAGTTCCTGGAACTAGTGACACAAAGGATCTTGTGACCAACATAGAACAAAATGAACATGCGACACTGTAATGTAATAAAATGAAATGTAATGTAATATGTAATGTAAAATGTAATGTAATAAAATATAATGTGCCTTGTTTTAATAAAATTATGCAATTAGAATTAAGCCAAAGCTATTTTCTCATGCACGAATACTGTAGTAGCCAGTTTCAGTGTGTGCGTAATATTGTATACAGCAGTCACTTTATTTTGTAACCATTGTATAATCTGTAAGATTTCAGATCTCATGATTTGATGATCCACACTGGTGAGTGTGGGTCTTAAAAAAACTTGAGATAATATTGACAAATTATTAAATGGAACAATAGAAATGGATGCAATAAAGGAAGTAAAATGTAGATCCTCTTGAGAAGGCTCCCAAGATTTGAAGTTTCTACACCAGATTTATTTCAAACCATGTTAATGCACAGGTTCTCCAAGCTATTCAGCAAACACCTCTAATTCTATCATCTTTCAAGTATCCCTAGGGTCTTAACTACAGGAGTAGTTGCTAGATGACAAGTCTGTATTTAGGCACAACCTTTTTGAACCTCACAGGAAAAAAAAACTTTTATGATATAATTTCAGTTCCCATCATTTTGTACAACACAGAGGACCAAGTATGTGGTTCTTGTAGTTTATATATTCTAGGATTTAATCAGGTAAAATCAGGGGGCAGGCTTCTGGAATAGAAAAGTGCGGTTGGCATTAACTGCCAGTGTTCTGGCTGGCCACAAGTGGGTTTGTCTGGGAGAGGTGATGAAGGTCATCGCAAAACCTCCTTATCAGGACAACAGCTACAGAGGAGAGGGAGAAACTTTACCTATACCTGTTCCGAAGGTTTATAGGAGCACTGGACAGCTGTTAAGTTGATCACGTTGGTACTGTTCTCCTACAGCCTCTCAATAAATAGCATAGGTTTGTGGGGTGTGTGCTGGAAGTCAAGAGCAATTGAGCTTTACCAATGCATTAGTTACTACTGATTTTATTTCCTTTTAAAAATGGCTAGATCCATTACCATTTATGGAAATCTTACATTCCCCAAAGTAGAGTTTATATTCCTCATTTTTGTAAATCTTGTAAAATGTAAATCATGCACGATTCCTCACTTGCATACAAAGCTTTGCAAGGTTTGATTTTGTGGTTTCAGATTTTGTTCTGTGAAATAAACAGTAACTAGCTTTGATTTTTTAAATAGTTTTTCATTTTATAGTCTATATAAGGCTCTGTAACAGGATAAAATTAAATGAGAGATGATACAGCCATGGAGATGATGATGATGATAAATTTCAACGACAGTTGTGATCAAGTAATATATTGATCATATTTTCCTGAACCTATCCTGGGATTGTCTACTTAAAACCAAGACAAAGATTTCAGCTGAGTGGCTTATTAAAAATCTTGAATTACACATGTGTGTAAGATGGGGAAATTTTTCCTGGAACTGTTTTTCTCTGTCCTGCTCCCTTTCTCCTAGTTATTTCCTTGCCTCTGCTGCTACTGCTGTTCCCATTTTTAAGGCACAGTTGTTTGAGCATGTCTTTTCAAGGAGTAGTACCTCTAACGGTTCTTCACGCCACCTGATGTGGCTTATGTGCCAGAAGCCTCCTGACTGACTGATTAATGATGTTAAGGATGACATTGTTTCTATTATGTGGAGAAGTGGCGCCAGCAAGAAAGGCATGTGAAAAGGACAGGGAAAGCAGTCTCTACCCAAAAGAAGTTCAGTCCTGTCCTGGGGCCCTGCAGTTCTTAAGGCAGTATCTGCACACCGAGTGATTCTTCCAGATAACATTTCATCACATGTATATATGCAAATAGATGACTGGAAGGAAAAAAAAGATTGAGGGGATGTCTCTTTTCCAGTGCTTTGCCATACTTATCAGGTACATCTCTACAGCTAAAAAGTGTTGGGGAGAGAATCCAGCTACTGGAGCCTGGATAGTCCTGAACTCATTCACCCAGTGTACTGTCTGAAATCCAGCATCATCTTTGAGTTGAAGAGAATTAAAAATGGCATGCTAGTTAAGCTGGCAGCAGGGGTAGCTGCCTTTGTGAAATGCTGGATTTGTTCTGCTCTCCTGTCCAAATGGGTACAGAAAAAATAGAGGAGGTTCCAAATGAGAAGGTCTACTCTGAAGATGGATCTACTTGACCTGCTCATTTTAGAAAGAGTGGGAGTGAAAAAGAAAGATTTTCAGAAGAGGAGGAAATTTAAGCTGCATGGTTTACTGTCCATCCCATTGCAATACAATGGAATTGAAGCGAATTTCCCATTAAAAAGAGCAAATGTAGAAGCAGTGGCATTTACTGCACAAAACTCATTGCAGTTGCATGTAGTAAGCTGAAGATGAGCACTGAAACTTTATACACAAAATCTAATAGCAATCTATTTGAATGGAAGGTAGAGAAACGAACAAGCTTGAACATTTTAAACAATCTTTAATTAGTATAAGATTAAATGTAAGTCTTTTATCTAAGGACCTGTAATGACAAAAAATAGGATTTCTTGGGGTTTTGTTTTGGTGGGGTTTTATTTGTTTGTTTGGGTTTGTTTGTTTGGGTTTTATTGTTGTTGCTGTTGTTGTTTTTTCTTTTTCTTTTCCGAGCTAGTACCTTTCAGTGATGGCGATTCATTTGTTAGACTGTCTGAATACAGAGTCCGGTCCCAGATTTTTAACATCATCATTCCTTTGGTCATAGTTGTGACAAAACTGATCATACAATTTCAAGAAAAACTGAGTATCTTCCAAACTGGTATTCTCTTTTCACACCCTCATGTTATTTCCATCTTCCCTGGGGTGAGTTGTGTAATGGTTTTACCAAACACCATTTGGTGACCTGGCATTCCGTTCTCTTTCCTGCTGCTAAGCTGCAATGTTTCTGCCAAATGACTGACTACATGAAAAAAGTTTTGAAGATTGGGCTGGCGAAATTATCCATGTTGCTCTACGTGACTGAAAAAAAGCAGTGTGTCTTCTTGGAAGTGATTCATATTCATATGGATGCAATGTACTATGTTACTTAATGTATTCTGATCCTTCATCAACTCTTTTAGCCATTTTCTACTACCAACTGCTATTCCTATTGGATCAGTCAGTTGCCTTAGAACTGCCCTGTAGCTCTTGTGATCTCTTACTTTGTCTCCTGAGTAGATGCCACTACTTAGAGGAGGTTTCAGGCTGTATGTTGCATAAATATACAATCTCAGAGGAACTGGGATCTTGCTTTTCTGAAATATTCTTGCTGTGAAAACACGGAAAATTGTTCCTTGATAAACAAACTGAAATGTGATGGATAGAAAATCAAAGGAAATTTTTAACTTATCACTAATAACTTATATCCATAGTCCTCTGATTCTTCCAAGATTTATTTTGTTTGATCTTGGAGGTTTAGGTAAATGGAAGAAAAAAACCCCTTAATTATGCAGCATGAAAATATAGCGTGAAAGTACAAGGCCCTTTATGTTGCTCTTTCAACATGTTTTGACCCTGTCTAGAGAAATGGAAAGGCTGTTCATTCTCTGGGTTTTGTTTCAGGCTAAAATGTTTCTACTGAGGTTTAGAGCATGCTTTTTTAAAAAAAACCCCTTGTTTTCAGTTGGAAACTGCGACTGCTATAAGTGGGGATTCTAAGTTGAAATCTTATATCAAGTTACAGCAGGTTAAATGATCACAAAATTCCTTTCAGATTTTAATACCAGTGTTTTTTGAGAATTAATTATTTAACTTTTGTAGGGAAGCATCTGGTTGAACCTAGATGGACTCATCCATGCGTTTCTGTAGGCAGCTGAGGAATGACTTGATGGCAACATTTGACAGCGTGTAAAGGTTCATTTCTTTGCACATTACTATGTTTCTTGACACCCTTGTGCTTAATTTTCATTTCCCCTTTTCTCCAGAAGAGTTCAGACTTCAGAGGAAAGGTGGTGAATCTGTACACTGTGAGTCTAACTTCCTGCCTGGGAACAGAGATTGCTGAAGGAACAATGCTGACTCAACACAAAACCCAGCAGCCTTTCTTCCTTGTCATTTCTGAAGTGTTAGGCTGTGCCTTGCCAAGTGGAAGATCCTGGAGTGAATCTTTGCAATCTTCTGATTTTCTTTCCCGCTTTGCGGACTGTGGTAGGGTCAGGCAAATATACAAACACTGAGGTGAAGCTGACCTTGGTATGTTTTAGTCTTTTTCAGCCTTTCGCAGCAGATCATTGATAACAGTCCTTCACTGAACACCAATCTTTTTACAGAACAGAACTAGTTTCTTTTTCCCTGTCATAATTGTACCTGTTGTATCCTGGAAGCTTTGGAGATGCTGAGATGTTGTGTACAGTGGAACCACAAGGCATTACATTTCTTCTGCCTAAATAACAAATAAGAATACTTTTTCCATCTACATATCTGGAGCTCCTGAACAAGGATGCAAGGAAAGTTGGAAAGTTGAGGTTGCAGAATCAAGTATTCCCATCTTGGGGAGGACTAGAATGCCTTACTTCAGACTTGGTGCCTCCAGCTTTGCATATGCATCGTAATTTACTGAGTAATTGACCATCTGCTGCGTTGTTGAGGCAGCCCTCTCTTTTCTCCCACTTTCCTCAACTCTCAGTGTCCCTCTCGGGCTCCCTTTCTTTCCAAGTTTTTGATCTAGCTGTACCTGTTGGCCTTCAGGTCCCACTATTTTCTCTCACTGTTGTAATTCTTGTTCTGCTTTAATTATTTGTGTACCTTTTTAGACCCGGTGAGTTGTCCATCTGCATCTGAGTCAGAACAATAGAAGCAGTATCCCACATCTTCATGTAGGTGTCCAGGGTTTTCACTGCCTGCAACAGCAGCATTTTTCAGGGAAAGACCCTAAAGAGTATTTGCTGCAAATACAGTATTGAGGAATTAATCCCAAACCAGCCTCTCCTGAAGATATAGGAACTGAAAATTTCCAAAGACAATAACGGAAGATAAGTTAGAAAAATGTAAAGGGTAGGGAAGAGAAAAGGCACTCCTGTGAAAGGTTTACGTTCTTTTACGTATCATGAAGGAGAGAGTTTTTTCAAAGTATACATCAGAATTTTGTCGGAATGCCTGAAGGATGTGCCCTTTAGGGGGTGCAAACTTTCACAGACTAGTGGGATGAAAAATGTGGGAGTATTCCTTATCAATTTAGTTTTCGTCTCTAGCAATAATTGAAAATCTACTATTTTCCAGTTACAGGTTCTATTCTTCCTAGAACTGTGTGGTTTCTTTTCAGAATTTCTTCCATTGCTGCTCTCGTTTTGGGTACCTTGCTCCTGCATATAGCAAGGAATGGAGCAAAAGAAGGGACAGGTGCCTGCTGAGGGACACAGGTCCTATTTTCTACAACTTTTCTCTTTTCTGTGGAGCTGCAGACATGGGAAATTCTGGTTCTATTTGATTCCAAGGTCAGAGTTACTTGATTTGCATGGTTTCCCAGCCAATTTTTCACAGTACTGCATTTCACTCTGGCTTTTTTCATCATTTATTGATACAGACAGATCTCCTCTTCTTTTTTACCTTTTTCCTTTATTTCTAGCAAAGAGACATTCATAGAATCATAGAATTGTTTAAGTTGGAAAAGATCTTTAAGATCAAGTCCAAGCATTAATGAAATGAAATTAAAAGAAAGAATGAAATTAAAGAAATGAAATTAAATGAAAGAATTAAATGATACCAAATGATGTCACCTTTTCATAAAAATAATGAACCTGAATTGTAAGGTATGTCTCCAAAAATCCTCAATAAAATGTTACCTCTTAGATCTCCTATTTCCATGGAAGAGAAAAATTTTATACAGTAGAAAAACTAGCTTAGAAAGCAAAGTTTATTCATTAATGTATTATTTCAAAATTGCTCATGTGACGTGATATAGTTCCTTATTTGCAGAACTTCCTTGTATCTGTTGGGTCTTAAAAACCGAAAAGGATTTGTTAATCTGGTTCAGTGCAGAAGGGTTTTCTTGCAAGGCACAGATTTGGTCTTCAGCATCAATTTGAGGTGAAGGAGAGAAGGGAGTGAAACATTTGGCCATGACTGTCTACTTGCTACTTATTTTTCTCTTTTCCTTTAGTACATGTCTTCAAATGTTTGGTAAGTCTTTGTCCTCTGCTGAGTATGGAGGTTTATAAGTCCTTTCTCATGTTTTCCTGATGTCCTTCTTGTTGGATAGCAAGTTTAGATCTAGTCACAGCATGTAATTTGCAACAGTTTTATTCAGCTCTTAAATTTGCTGTTATTTGTATAGGCATTCTGTTTCCTTAACCCAGTTTTCAAGGTGGTGTATGAGTGAAAGAAATATACTAACAGACATGGGCATAAGAGTGCTAATTCTTGAAAATCAGCCAGCTGAATGCCAACAAAAGCTGATCTGATATGACTCCATTGGAGGTTAGAACAGCTCAGAAGTACAGGGCAGCGTCCTCTCAGCATGCACAGAACCACTGACTGATGTGTGCTTTGAGTTTCCTAGCTCATACAGACTATGGCATACTGATCATTGCATATTGGAATCCTGTTTCCAAGCTGACAGCTTTAGGAAGAATCTTAAAAGTTTCTGTCTGTTAGATTTCAGACATTCCTACTGCTGAGAGGAAAACAAATAATGCTGTGTCTGAAGCTCTTTCCCACAGGACGTTCCCAGCTAGAGAACTGCAGGAGTCCAGTGCTATCACTTGAACAGCAGCAGGGACTAGCCAATGCTGGTCTAATCCACTACAGGAGAATTTCTTCTGTGCATGTTTTTGGGCGAGACCAAGCTGGCTCTAACCTATCCTCTGCTAACCTTGTCAAGAACCACTGCAGCAGAGGAGTTGTGCCAGGGGAAATGCCATCTGGCTTGTTCAGGTCTGCAGCCTTTCAGAGAAACATCACCAAGGCTGTTTGACCTCTCCCTGGCAGCTCTGGGATGTGGGGGTTATGAAGCCCCAGTGAACTATTCTGCCCCTGGAAAGAAACCTTGGGTGACAGCAAAGTTCAATGGCACAGCAGAGCGAGTTGGATGATGTTGCTGCCACTCAGAGGGAAGCTAAAAGGGATGTAAAGCGAGCTGCAAAAATGGTCAAGGTTTGGAGCAGGCTGAAGTTGTGCCCCTTTTTTGAAGCTGGTCTTAAGAAATAAAACCCTGTTGTGCAGTGTCTCACATTTCTATTTACAAGTGTAGCTATTAATGGCACTTAGGATACTTACTTAGCTTAACTGTGGTCAGAACTGAAGTGATGATGTTGCAAGTTGTGGCTTCTCTCCTGAGAAACTCACAGGCTGAACTCTGTAAAGAAATTACTTTTTGCACAGTTGCCAAAAATTTCCAAAATAATTACCCAAAAATGAAATGTACCCCACTTGATAAGCTGAAAACCACAATGTCATTCTGGGCCAAATACAAAAAAGGTTGAATTTTGAGTATGTATATAAACCATTTTTAAAAGTTCTAAAGCAAAAAGTCCTTTTACTTGCAAAATCAAAGCTTGTTTAATATGCTGTGTGGTGGTGGAACTTTGAAAAACTCATGAAATTTAATAAAGGTCATTTTTGAATAGCATTTTGAGAACAGTATATTTTAAGGAGGGATGTGAAGAAGAGCAATTTCTCTTGAAAAAGCTATATTTTCAGCTTCTGTGTTGCTTGCATCTTAAGAACATTTTGATGAATATCCTTCATACTGACGATTAACCTCCCTCGGTTTCTTTCTCTATGGACTCTATATATTTGATTTTTTTGTTGTAGCAGATTGTCAAATAGCAAGAAACCGACATATCTCTTACGAAATCTCTCCTCAGATGTTTGCATTCTCATTTATTTTATAGATAGTGGAATATTTTCAGTCTATAATGAAGACAGCAATCTCTGTGCCCAAGCGCAAAACTCTAGCTCCGTCATAACTACCACTTGTGATGAGGACAATGAGTTTCAGAAGTTCAGATGGGTCTCTGCCACGCAGCTGCTGAGCATGGCGCTCAAGCTGTGCCTGGGAGTGCTCACCAAGGACGACGAGGCTGCCATCACATTGGAACCCTGTAACAGGACAAATGAGCTCCAGTGGTGGGAATGTAGAAATGAGATGCTTGCAACCCATGGCAAGGATTTATTTTTCAACTATGGCAAAGGGAAGGGGAAGAAAATCAGATTGTCCAAAGGATCAGGCAAAGGGAGCAGGTGGAAAGTCCACGGAACTGCAGACAACGTGTGCTCTCAGCGCTATGAGGGTGAGTACTGGAAATTAATCTCTATTTCTAGGTAACTTGACTGCCCCTATTTACAAAGCATTCCAGTGCCTGCTTGTCATGCATCAACTTTTTTCTTACAGTGACATCACTAGTGGAGCTAACTACAAATAGGGTGTAGAAGTGCAAGGCAAATATGACTGTATATATTTCTATTTAACTCAGAAAGTGCAATTCTTTCAAATGATAGAACAAAATGACAAAGGGCTATGATGTAATCATAAGGTAGAATAGGAATTATATTTGAACAGCAACGGTGGGAAGAAATCTATGACTGCTTCAAAACATGTCTGATCTATTTGTAGAAGTGGTGATTGTGTTATATTTAAATATGTATTGTTGCTATTACTTGGTTTGACCATGTACTATCTCTAAGAAGTTAATTTCTAGTTGACATAGATGTAATCCACTTTTAATAGTGTTTACGTGGTGTTTCCCAGACCCAACAAGAAGAAAAAGTAGGAAAAGGCAAAAGGAAAAACAATGCTTAATGGTTTAGGATGCACCAAATCCTAACACTCTGACAAAGGAACACTGGAGAGTCAGATCTCCATTTCCTGCACTATTATCTCTCTTGAGCTATGTAGAGTGGGCATCCAGGCTCAAGTGTTCAACCTCCTTTCTGCTGTGACACTAGTAGGACAGGAAGTTAAATAACAAGGGATGAAAGTTCTGCTGTGCCTTACAACAGTTCCAGCTGTAATGAAGTTTGTCATAATTTTGTTCAGATAGCAGCAAATTAGACTGCATAGACATGGCAGGGTCACTTCCCAGCAGAGTCACTTGCAAATTTAAGATACAACTTCCTCTCATGAAGACTAATAAAAATATTCTGACATCTCCTTTCCAAACCTCTTCAACCATACAGGGCAAAAAACCCCAAACCTAAATATCATCCAAGGACAGAAGTATGTATGCAATGGGAGAAGCGGAGTCACAAGCACCTCTGACAGAGCACTCCAGACAGCAATGAAAGGAGAAAGTTAGACAGAAATTAGTCTGAAGGCCAATTAAGGTTGTTTGAGACTCTGAATTCTGAATATCTTGCCATAGTCGTACCTGATTGGCACAACAACCTTGGAAGGCTTTGTGGTAATGAAGTACTGATGTGTTGAGCTCTTGCACAACTGAGCTGTATCCATGGAGAGCTGCCTATGAGCAGACACTGTGGTGAACATCTGATACCAACTGACTACTATTGATCTATGTTTCTCTCCGTAGATATCTATACACTGGGAGGAAATGCCTTTGGTGCACCTTGCGTGTTCCCTTTTAAGTTCAATGGTAAATGGTATGCTGAGTGCATCCCTCGGAGTGATGATACAGGCTCCCTCTGGTGTGCAACTTCTTCAGATTTTGATAAAGACCAATTTTTTGGAAATTGCCCACTAAAAGGTAATTTATTTATAAAGATTCAGGAAAGGCATTAAGTAAAAGTTTCATCCACCCTCATGGTCAAAATCTCCTTGGGATGTGGAAGCAGCATGGGACAGAAAGCTGGATTCTGGTTAGCCTAGTTCACTGGTGAGCTATGCAATTATAAAATGAGGTATCTGCTCTTCACTTTCCCTATTTCCCTAGCCGAGATGAGGAGTGGTCCTACAGTGTTCCCGAGACTAGTACATATGGGGAATATTCTGAGGGTGGTCAGTGGGACTGAAGGAAAAAGGAAGAGAAAACCCCTAGGACTAGGTGATAAGAAAGTCAGGGCAAATGAGAGGCAAAAAGAAGTGCAATGGGGGAAGAAGGAGAGATATAGGGAAGCAGGAGACAGTAGTGTATCATAGGATGGAGCAGAGAACAGGAGGGCTGGAGTCAATGGAAGGGTGCTGGACACAGGCAGTGACCTTCATCTGTCTTCGGTGCTTCAGTGCTCCTTACATTTACAAATCATCCAACACAGCTTTCCAATAACCCCAGCACAAATTCCCTACCCCTTCACCCCCACTTACCGTCTGATTGACTGGAAATGATTATTTCTGTTATGTTGGGAGGTCTGGGAGAGCGTAAGAGGGGTCCCAAGGTAAGAAATGGGTGTGGAGACCAAGATTTTCTGTATGGGGAATAGAGGAATGCATGTGTACAGGTAAAATGTATCAGTTAAGTGGGTTAATGTGGACTGAACTGTGAGAGAAGTAAATGAGCTATATAAATAAAAAAGCAAGAGTGTCAGTGTAGAAAAATTAGGTTTGTAAGGAGAAATAATTCCTTATGTGTATTACTAATATTAAACAAAGTATATTTCAGTGGGGCAAATCATATGCAAAAAATTATCAAATCACGCAGTTACATAGTTTTAGTCTGCAATGAAGATTTTATTTTCTGTGTTAGCAAGTATGATTATCTTGTCAAGTTTCTGTTATCATGTTTTATAGACACAATCCACAATGATCTCTGGAAAACAAATCCTCTGACAGAAATCCACTATCAGATAAACTCAGAGTCGCTTTTGACATGGCACCAAGCAAGAAAAAGCTGCCAGCAGCAGAATGCAGAATTATTAAGTGTCACAGACCTTCATGAACAAATGTATTTATTAGGTAAAGTAAAAAAAAACCAAATTAATGCATACGTTTAAAATGCAGGTCAGCTCCAAAAGCTTTAACATGGATATTTATATTTACCTTGTGAAAATAGGTCTTAGCGAGATTCTTTAAAAAGCTTGTCCCTTTCTCAAAAAAATGTATTAAAATAGTGGAAAAAATCAACCTTATATTAAAAAAAAGATACCTGCTATGACACTTTTTCTTTTTCTATGCTTTAAAATTTTATTTAAAGTTTTATTGGCTAACTTACAAAATCAGAGGCATTTAATAACTCGATTGTTTCTTTTGGCCATTTAGGGCTCACTAGTGACCTGGGTGTTAATGTGAAGCTCTGGACTGGTCTTTTCAGTGCACTTGACAGTGGCTGGCAATGGATTGGGGGCAGTCCTTTCAGATACCTAAACTGGGCTCCAGGTAAGTGCACTTTTCTGAAACGATGATCAGTGTCTGGGCCAAAATTCTCTTCCTCATATTTCTGTTACCCAATTCCTTTGTTTTCACAGAATATTCACAGGTTACAGGGGATTATGGGAAAGGTAGGATATTACAGTAATAGGGATCACACCAGAGATGGATCATCATTAATCCTAAATTTCCCAGAAAAAGCAGATAGCTCTTCCAGGAAAAGAGTTCAAAGCAAATATCTACACCTCATTCTTTTTTTTTTAATCCACAATTTTCTGATCAGACATATTATTCAATCCAAACAAAAAAAAAATCATGAAAAATGATATAAAGAGAACTTAAACAGAAGAGAAAAAAAATTAAAGAGAAACATTGCATAAAAAATATTTTCAATTGTTCTCAGTTACTGCTTATGATATTTATCTGATGTACTTTATCTTCGTAAATTTCCGCTCTTTTCTTAGGATCTAAGTCACCATCCTGCACATTACCATGTTGCATATTTTCATAATAGTTGTTGTGACTACAGGGAAATCCGAAGAGTGAGCACTCCTGTGGAATTAAATGCACATTTCATGCCCAGTGTTCAACAGTAAAAGATGCTGAATTGTTTGCCATACTACTGCCCCATAAGGCATTGTGTCTTAGATGAACATTTATAAAGTTTTTTTCTGTATGCTGCTGTACTTCAAATACACTGAATTTCTTCTTAAGCAGTGCGCAAGAGAAGAGGGGCAAGTTTCATGTTCGAAATGTCAGCTCTCTTCGCCATTCCAGTGGTGCTCCCTTGTCACCTCTCTTGGGATTTATCACTCTAAAGAATAATACGCCAGTGGCTTCGCAACTGCAAAAGACTTGTGCCTTTTCTCTTGTGATGAGGTGAAAATTTTCAGTGTTAACAGAGGGATTCTGTGCCTCTTTCCTAAAGGAAATCCTTCTGTGGAATCTGGAAAAATATGTGGGACCTTCCAAGGTAGGAATGGCAAATGGGAAAACCAGGTGTGTGATAGGAAACTGGGATATATCTGCCAAAAGAGAAACTCCTCCTTAGATTCCTCCACTATTGCCTCAGGTAAGTCGGTCAAAAAGTAAGGCTATATTTGCAGCGAGTGAGAAATACTGGGAGGATGCTATATATGAAATGAAAATATATTGTCAAAACAAAAGGATTACACTTGTTGATCTGGATCAAACACTGAGAAGACTTCAATTTTCTGGCTCATTTTAAAGATGATATCTAGATGTTGTTGATCATTTTGAAAAGATCCCAGGGTACTAAAGAAGGTGGGATTATGTGTGTAGTCATGTTATCCAGACCATGAAATACTGATGAATATCCTGTGTTCTGAAAAATACACTAAAGATGTCTCCTGCTAAAATATGTGAGCCAGAGTTCATGCTCTCCCTGCTCTCTCTGACCTTTTTTGCTCTATTCTGAAAGGAAAAGTCAGAATATGGGTCTGGCACCTTTTCCCAATTGAGTTCCCTTTCCACCTCCGGCAGACTAGGTCTTATCTATGTGAAGAAAAAGGTGTGCAGTTGCTTCACCTGGGAATTCTCAGCATGCAATTAACTGTACTGTACCTCCCTCAGCTACATATATACTAATAGATAAGATTATTCTCTGACTCAGGGACATCAATGGCACATCTTAGCTGGTATACTGTACATTCTGACTGCATCCAGACAGCTCACTATGAGTGGTTTCTAACCCGTGCTAATCTCCAAACCATGCCTGGATATTGTTTAGGGGAATGCAAGTTTGCAGAGCTCAAAAGTATGCCCAGGGAGCACTGAACAACGTGGTTGACCACATGCCAATGTTGGGCACGCATTCTGCCCTCTTCAGTTTACTGTGTAGGTGCAAACCATGAGAACCTTCAAAGCAGTGGAAGATGGTTGGCCATGCTAAATTCACACCAAGAAATAGCGGCGAAACAAAGTCTGCCACATTTCTGTGCAGCTGGGATTTCTGACATGTCTGGTATAACATAAATGTGTCTGGGCTCTCTGATATGTGGGTTAGGCTGTGCAGGAGCTCCAACTAACTCCTGAGCACCTGGTGGTTCCAGAGCAAAAATACACAAAATCTCCAAAATTCACCAAGATAAAAGTCCCTGTATAGGAAAAGAGACACTTTTCTGTAACACATGGCTGTATCCAGAGCCTCACTGAGAGGGATTTAACAAGGAGTTGTGTCCTGCAAGTTTGTCTGCCAAATTACTTAGTATTTATTTAATCCTGTAAAAGAGTTTTTTGATAACTCCCAGCACAATTGGGATGGAAAAATGTTTAGTATCCTTTGTGATCCTCAGACTTTTGCTTCTCCTTTGCCAGTATGTGCTCCAATATTTCAAATTCATGTCAGTACAGGTTATTTTGTTTTTGATTAAAAGAAAATACTGAACAGGACTGCTCATTAATTGATTGCAATAATTTTTTTAGGTGACTTAAAGCCATTTAAGTGCCCCAGGGAATGGGTGGCCTATGCAGGTCATTGCTATAGAATTTACAGAACACTCAAAATATGGAAAGAAGCCCAGTCTTCCTGTAGAAAAGAAGATGGAGAGCTGGCGAGTATTCATAATATTGAGGAGCACAGTTTTATAGTGTCTCAGCTTGGGTACAGTGAGTATTCCTGCAGGTCACTTTTTTATCTGGAATGATACTGTTCCTATTATTCATTTCATCATTGTAACCATGATCTTAAACGTTTTTTTAAAAATTCCTTCTTCAGTCAAATGTGGGTATGAGATGTGATTGTTCCATTTTAAGGTACAGCCACACCTACAATTACCTTTGTGTTCCCAGAGCCAGATGATGAGCTGTGGATTGGCCTAAATGACTTCAGGGTTCAAATGTATTTTGAATGGAGTGACGGGACACCTGTGACTTATACCAAATGGCATCATGGAGAGCCAGCTCACACACAGAATAAGGCAGACTGCATTGTTATGAAGGGAGAGGTAAAAATCCCTCTCCTTCCTTAATGCTTTCTTCTGTCCTTTGTGCCCCAAAAAGGAAAACATCTGTGACAAAAAAAAAAAAAAAAAAAAAAAAAAGGCGGAAAAAAGTAAAAAGGGACAAGGGTTTTAAAGGTTTTTATGATCTTGGTTTAATTCAGAATACTTTAGTGTAGAGTGAGACTGAGGACCAAATCTAGGACGGTGTACGGTGGAGTACCAGAAGCAGTGCACTGCTCTGAGACTTGATCTGCTCTGCAACAGTTACGATAAATCTCTCATCTGAAGTTGGTTGCAGCAACTCATCATCCACATTCAACACGGCTGATCATAGCTGCATAGTATGATTCTTGGAGGGGGGACTTTCTAATGTTTCCCCTAAAATACCTAAAATATGGGTTTATTAGAGCTACTTTGGAGGCTCTTTACTGGAGGCACAAAAAATTAGGTACAAAAATTCTATCTTGTTTTATACTCAGCATAAAATGACATCATAATACTACGGAAAAAGACTTAAACAATACATTCTTCATAATTTATGTTTAGTTTATCCAGCATTTCCTTGCTACTGTCATCTGGTTATATGAACACAATAAATATTATGCTGGTGAGAATAGAGTGGAACAGCATCTTTCCTTCCTGCTCTCATCAGTCACTGCATCTTTAATATATACAACCCTCATTCTCACACCTCTGAAAAAATGTGGCCCTTCTTGTCTTTATTGTGCTCCCTATTTGGGAGTTTTGGAGCAAGCAGCAAGGCAAGGAAGACAGTCGAAACAACCTCAGCCATACGAAGAGAGAAGGGTTCTCTCTGAGGATGCTGAATGTTCCTGTTGGATCTGGATTTTCTCTAGATTTCACTTCTCTTTGGGGTTTCTTCTTACCTTGCTTAGGATGGATCCTGGGCTGACAGTGCTTGTGAAATGAAGCTCGGTTACATCTGTAAAAGGAAATCGTTGGCAGAAGAATCAGGGGAAGACGAGGTTACTTACCCAGGCTGCCAGAAAGTAAGTGTAAAACTAAAGCAGCAAAAGGTTGTTGCATCTTACTTTCACTCCCATGATGGTATCACAGAAGTCAATTATTTTAACTGTTCTTGGTGGAGCCCTAGAAAACTGTTAATTTTGTACATACTGTTACTTAGACTAATGGGGAAATTTTTTCTTTATTTAACCAAAATACAGATCAACCTCTTTTTTTCATTCCCTTACACGCGCACTTCACTCAGCTCTCTCCTAGTGTAGAACTGGTTGCTCCACCCATAAAAGCCGCTCTCTGCAGAGCATGTCAGTATTTTTTCACACTGTAACTCACTGGTCTTGGGTCACATGCAGCCTTCTTGGTTCAGTCAATCCACCACAGGAGGCGGGAATATTTGAGCTGACTGTTTTGCAGATTATTTCTAGCCTCTTGCAACAGCTACACTTACACAACGAAAAGGCAGAGCAGGCTTTAGGCAAGGAGCTGCAAAGTGACTGTGAGGGTGCTTGCCAGCTCCAAGTCATAACCAGAGCTCACTGCTTGGAAAGACCCCTTATGTGTCCTTTATCAAGGGGCAAGACACAGAGTTGTGGTTACAAAATCTATGCTTGATTGTCCTCTTTGCTTCTTCTCATGGATTCTGAGACTAATTTTGACTTGGGGTGTGGTATTAACGTGTCTTTTGGAAATCTTCTGTGCTGTGCAATCTGACAGCCCCTCCGTGCATCTCTGCTGTTGACACTGACAGGGTTGGATGAAGCACGGCTTTTACTGTTACTCCGTGGGGCAGTTACCAGCAACATTTTCAGAAGCAAAAAAAATCTGTGAAGAGAACAAAAGTTACCTGGCTACTGTGACAGACAGGTATGGAAACATAATTCTTGTCCCTTCAGACATCCAACCAGGATGGAAGGGCCAAACAGAAATCTCTTCTTACTTCCTCAAGTTATTCATAGTGTCTAGTGTGACACTACTCCTTTGCTGAAAACCCCTATGGTAGAACTGAAGAAGTATTGCAAAATATATCAGTGGCTTGTATGTCAACAATACAAACATTCAAGCTATTGCTACTACACACCTACCAGTTGTTGACTCCAGGAATTAAAAAATTGAGTCAACCCCCCAACCCCCCTGCCAGATTGTTTTAAAACTTACTGAACTAAAAATAAACAGATACACATGGAACTATTTATTTTTTTCTGGATTTGAGATTTTCAGCTTTTTTGCAACAGGCAGATCTGGAAACTTACCCTTTTTAGAATAAAAGTAGATTTCTTTCCCCAGAGTAACAAGATTTAAAGATGTAGACCTTATCATAAAGCTGAGTAAAACACTGTAGCACTTATTATACAGAATGAATAACATATATGCATTAACACAAGTATTGTTTGGCTTGTGTTGTTCATTGTGCAATACAAAAGGAGAATAGAATCACTCTAAATTCTAAACATGATTTACATTGCCAAAATATAAAATAAAAATTAATTTATATGGCAATTAGAGCTATAAAAGATCATTACCCTTGCTTCAATCCATACATATCTTTTCCCACATATTAACAAACCACCTTAACTTTACCAGATTTGCTATAATGAACTTTTTAAAGAAATGAACAAATTCTGATAAAATGTGATACATCAGTTTGGTACTTATTCTTCACAGATATGAACAATCTTTTTTGACTTTTGTAATTGGATTCAACCCAGCAAAATATTTCTGGATTGGTCTCTCAGATGTGGAGGAGCAGGGGACATTCAGGTGGGCCAGTGGGGATGCAGTCACCTTCACTCACTGGAACGCAGGAATGACTGGTAAGTCTTCATGGGGGCCACCCAGTTTCTGCTCTGGGCACCCAAGAAATGAGGGTTTGAAAGCTAAAAAATGGTTTAGAAACTCTTCTGGCATAAAGTGGCAGAAATGACATTGCAACTTTTCATTTGTGCTAAAGGGATTAAATCAGGGATGATGGTAACTCCTTCCAGTAGACCACCTGGGACTGCATGTGTCTGTTGTTATCATTCACTCTTTGTTGTTTGATGGTTTTAATAAGTGGTCCATAGCATAATGTAAAAGGAATTTTACAAAATTTCTTTTCATGATTTCATTGAAATGCATGAGAGCTACTGTGGGTGGCTGGCATCCAAACTCAATGGGGACAGGTTACTCTTAAGTAAGGATCATATGCTTTGAGAAGATGCAGCCATTTATCAGCCAATCAGGTTTAAAAATTTTATGTTTCATGAAGGAAGGGAGTCAGGCTGCGTGGCCATGACAACAGGAACTTCAGCTGGACTATGGGATATTTTGAACTGTGAAGAAACAAACATGTTTCTCTGCAAGCAGCTGGTGGAGGGAGTGACGCCCCCTCCTCCTCCGACAACGACCCCTCTCCCATCGTGCCCAGAGGGATGGCATTCCATTCCTCAGAGCAGCTCCTGCTTCAAAGTAGGTGTTGAATTTCTGAATGCAAATGCTTGTCATTTCAAATGAGAATGTGCTTCGCGTATGCATGGAAGGTGGTTTTTACCCTGCCTACCTGATAGGCAGTCTGTGGTACCGTGTCTCCAGCCATCCCTGGTGGTGTGGTTGGAAAGTGCTGGAAAGGGCTGTATGCAGGTTGAACTGACGTTTGGAGTCACAGGGACTCTGAGATGACAGGAAAAGCAAAGTTGCAATAATCAAATTTGATAGATGACCACAGACTTATGGTTGCACAATTAAATAGTAAGTGATTAAACTAGAGACCAGGAGACCAGAAGAAAGACAGAAGCCCAGAATTCTATTTCTAAATTTCTGTAATACCCAGCACAGTATTTAGTTATCCACTTTTTATAGATTTTTCAGGGAGGAAGGGAGAAAATGCAAACATGGTTTGGCGCAAGAGATTTTTGCAGAGCTATTGGAGGAGATCTGGCATGTATCCACAGTGAAGAAGAACAGAACCTAATAGCTGGCTTGTAAGTATCTGCAGAGTCCATCATTTAAATATAGGAAAAGAAAAAACATTTTAAAAATTGCCTTTCTGAAAGATGTAAAGGATTTCTGGTGATCAATTTCTACTTTGCAAAGATGGTATATGTCCTTGCAAAGTGGCAGAAGGAAATGGGTAGAGAGAGATGAGCAAAAGGTTTTCTTGGCAGACCTCTGGGAAGATGGTGCTATGCATTGAAGTAGCCTGAACATACACAAAAATTAAAGAAGGATCATCAAAATTGGTTTCAACTGAGTTTAGTTCAAAGAGATAAAACTGATCTTTTTAGCTTATTTGTGGTAGATCAGTAGATAAAATACTCTTGATTAAAGGAATAGTTTGTGCTGCTTTCCTTCCTTAGTCAAGGGGAAAATTTGGGAGACTAAGGAGAACCTGACCTATTGATGTGCTTATACAAATGTTGAAATCAAGCCTATGAGTACAGACAAGTCTGAATTTGGATGCCTAAGCTACTTGGTGGAACCAAGACCTTAAAATATATTTTCATTTAACTCAGTATTTGTGGACTCACGACACTTGTGATCCTTCCCATGAAGCTCTGTGTTTCAATGCTTCCTGCCACATGCAAGTGTTTTTCCCCATGTGACAATCAAATGATTACTTTCTATGACTGTCTCAAATAATACTTCAAGCATCAAAACACTAAGAATAATGTCATGCTATCCATTCTCCTCTTATATTTCACACTATGTCTCATTGTCTGTGTTTGTAATAATTCAGAAACAGAGATTATATTCTTTTATCTTACTGGATGGGTTTAAGTGCCTTGGACTCCGACAGAGGATTTATATGGAGTGATGGCTCACCAGTAAGTAAATAATTTAATGTTCCACCTTTTTTTTTTTTATTTTTCCAGGTATATCTTGACAGACAGTTCTCATCACTCCTCCTATACAAGCCGCAAGTGACCTTGAGTCTTTACCACCTGATTCCACTCTAGGAATTAGTTTTTATCTTTTGATAGTTGATAGTTATAGATAACAGTATGACGTTTAGAGTAGTGAAATAACACCAAAGGTGATGGAATATCTCTCTTGATCTAAGTAAATGTGGCTGTGCTAATCTTTATATTCCCATTTGTCATTTACTGTTAGAAATAATTTTGTACATCTACACAAGCTAGGCTTTGTTGTCCTCACCGTCTTAAGCATATCAAGGTCTGCAAGGCCTAAGTCCATTTGGCAGCACTGATGGACAGTCTCAGGTTGAAACATCAGACCAGGATAACTGACTCAGGGGTCTGGGGACGGTACTTAGATACTTCATCTCTCCTGACAACAAAGAGGGCAACGACTTCTTGGCTTACTAACATGGCTTATAAACACATAGCTGAATCATTATGCCATGCAAGGGTCATATCCTTCTCCTTACAAGGTCTGGCATCAAAGCACAAGATGGATCATGAAATCAAATGAAGTACATTCTCCTTTAACAGAATGATATAAGACAATTGTTTTACTTTGAAAGGAAAATAGTGACAAAGCTGTGTTTCTACTATAGGTAAATTTTGAAAAATGGGCAAATGGAGAACCAAACAACTATGATGGAAATGAAAAATGTGGCGTGTTTAATGGCTACAATAATATGAAGTGGAATGATTTATTTTGTGAACATATGCAGGATTATGTTTGCCAAATAAAAAAAGGTAAGATAACTTTCTTCCTTAAGCAACTTTTAGAGGCAGATAAGAACATCCTTTCCAGGTCAGATCACACTATTTGCACATATGTGCCAGCTGTGTCATCAGGCACAATGAAACACTTAATACATTTAAATTTAAATAAAAGCAGTTGAAAACTACAAATTTATCTGTGAGATACATGTGTAAATTTGGGATGTATATGCAGCATGTTGAGGAAGTGAAATAAAACAGCCTAAAGTTGGGCACAGCTTCTGTGAGCTTAACTTGTGATCAGCTCTTATAAGGTATTTTGCTGAGTGTAACACCTTTTCTTTTCAGATATTCTGAGAAAATCTGTGACAAAAATAAGCACACTGAGTAACCCTTAAGATTAATTTTATTACTTGGAATTAAAATGCTAACAGCTGTATAAATATATTTAATTGAGAGATGCCTGAGAAACATAACATACTCAGATATTAATTTACATTGCAGGAGCATCACTGAAACCAGAGCCTACTTCCACATTCAGTAAGTCTTGTACTTCCAATAACAGAAATAAATTAACATATAATGATGTTAATTTCTATTACAGACTGCTTAATATTTTATCTTGCAGTTTATGATTATATTGTTAGTGAAGATGACTGGATAATATATAATCACAAGGAATACTACTTCAGCAAGGAACCAATGCCTATGGAAAAAGCCAGGGACTTTTGCAAGAAGAATGGTGGTGATCTTGCTGTTGTTGAGAGTGAAAGTGAAAAAAATTTTCTTTGGAAATATGTAAGAAACATGTTTTACTTCAAAACCACACCATTCTATCCTGCATTGAGGCACCCTTTTCAGCTGGGTTGTGAAATATTAGAAAGTGGTCCCCATGATACAAAAAATCAGTGCCACCTTTCATGGGCTTATCTACTTAGGAGCTTTACCACAATCATTATTTTGATAAACTGCTCCATGTAGACGAGTCCTCAACCTCTTTTCAGGAACACTCCCAGGGTGCAACTTTCATAAACCTTCCTCCGCTTAGCTAAAAGCTACAGTTACTATGTTTTTTTTCCAACTCATTCTCTTTACAGAATTCAAGAAAAGTTTTTCCCTTTTTTTTATCGAAGCAGATTTCAGATTTGCAGTAAAAGGTTTAAGTCAGATTATTTTCTAATAGGAAGAGAATAACCTGATGATGATACGCACTTTTGGAAATAGTTTCATACTCTTAAAACAAATATGATCCCATCCTTTCCTCCACATGACTAAGTACTAAAACCCACCATTTACCTGCAGCCTTTCGGCAAATTCTCACTATGCTTTCCTAAAACTCTTAAAAATATTACTTTATTTTATAGCCTGCTTAAGAGGCCATTCTTATCTTCCTAACATAGCTTTTTGCTCCATTTCTTTTTCATCTCAGTCTGCTTTTTTTTTTTTTTTTTAAAAAAAAAAATTAAATACTGGAAATTGGAGCAAAATTTTGCATTTTGCAGTTCAGGCACATAATCCCAGCAACTCCCTGCACATTGCATACTATTCAATTGTACAAAGGAAACTAAATAATTTTCTGAGAACCTGCTTATTTTATTTGAACTGTTTTCTTACAGCTCATTCAAATTCTTATTTTTTGTGTTTTAGACTTTCTATAAAGACTGGGGAAATAACTTTTATATTGGCTTAAGTGTGAGCCTTGACAAGACATTCCGGTAAGTAAAAACAAATTAAGTTTGTCAGACTCATAACGTTAATATTTGGCATGGCTGTCTGTAAGAAACTGTTGAAGTTCAATGACTGACACAACCTCTCTACAGCCATGTCTTGACATAAAGTTTTAAAATATTATTCTGCCCCTCAGGGGAGCACTTCTCCCACAAAATTTTCACTATCTATTTCCCTTTCTTTTGGTTCTATATTCTGCTTTTGTACTGTGAGGCTGAGATGTTCTCTCACAGTCAGTGTGGTCATCCCCTTTTCCTTGTTAGATGAAAGATAAAATTGGTTGGACATCTCTAGGATGTTCCAGATGGTACTTGCAGACATTAGTGAATATTCAAATGACCAAAGAAAAAGAGCCCTCCAAACCTGCAGTGAGAGACATCATGGTGGTTTTTAGAGGTGAAATATCAATTGTCTGGAAGGTAATTTCTAGATGGTTGTACTGCCACAGCCCAGGGCAGGACAGCTTCAGGCTACATGGAGTCATTACTCTTCTACAAATGTCTTTGGAAACAAAGTGCCCTGCGAACATCTTAAACCTCTCCTGAAGCTTTAGATGAGCTACAGACACATTTCTCCTGTGGCACTCCTCTCCCCTCCCCCTTCTCCACTCGATGCCCCCCGCCCCCCCCTTTTTCTAATGTCTTCTCCTTAGATTTGAATCTTGGTCAGTTGAGTCTCAGCCTCTTCATTTCAGTCTTCTGTTGACTCAGGATGTCTTTCTCAGCCACAAGCCCCAGAGATGGAATAGTCTCATCTCCTGGAGCTCTTGCTTTCTTCATCACATCCACTACTCAGAAAACACTGTTGTTTGACCAGTTCTCCCTTGTTCCTTCACTAGTTTCACACTCCTACCTGCTGGATGATGGTGCCACTATTTGTCTTCATGTTATTTCTCCCAGTTTATTACGTACTATTTTATCCTATTTGGCTCAGGAGATTTGAAAGTGGAAGCAGCTAGACAGCCTGTTGAACTCCTTATTTGTAATTTACTTGCAAAAACATGCATACAGTTGCTTAGTCTCCAAAACTGGAAAAACACGACATTACCCTGGAGCTGATGTTGTTTGAAGGCTCTCAGTCTTGGCAGATTCCCCACTTGACTTTCTTCCTTCCAGCACACTGAGGCTTTTTCATTATTTCCTTCTCTATTTTTTGATAATAAATTTCTGAATCACCAAACTGGGAAATGATTGTTTCACAACTGAAAGCAATAAATGTATAATATAAAGATTTCCTTTGTTTAACAAAATGCTTCCAAGTGGTCCCCAGTATGTGGTTCAAGGCTCTCTCTTACCCTGCAAGATCTTATACTATCGCTTTTGGACCTGGGAAATCACTAAAATAGCCTCAGGTTTCTGTTTCTGTGCTCCAGAGAAAGCAAGGTCCAGTGCTGCACTGGTGTGTTTCCAGCAGGCTGTCAATGCTCAGAGACCAAGAAAGGTTGGGACCACCAGTTGAGATGATTAGTTCAGACCTGGTCCATGACAACAGAGTAGGCAGTTGATATAAAGGTTTTTTTTTGCTAATTCCAAGTGGAAGGTCTTGGTTTTGTTTTACTAGAGAACAACATATGTTTGTAAGCTAGGATATAGGAAACTTAAAATACAAAGCTCTAATACATCCTTTACAAAGAAATGTTAACTAATTTAGCTAAGAATTATTATTCCCCCAAATTACTTCTTTCAGGTGGATGGATGGAACTCCAGTGAACTATGTTGCCTGGGCTCCAAATGAACCCAATTTTGCAAATAATGATGAAAACTGTGTGGTCATGTATACCCATACAGGTAGGTGCTGTAACAACATTCAGTCTGCATGGTGTGGCGTAGGCTTGGGAAGGCTGCATGTGCAAGGCTGGGCAAGTTATAATACTGAGCAGGCTGATGTTTGATAGAGTGTTTAAAAAGCATAGGAAAATGAATAATTTGTCTTCTTTCAATGTGAAAAAATCAGTTAAGCATCAGACCACCTGCAGATACAGTTAGTATTATTTTTCCTCTAACCTCTGTCCATTTTATGACAACCTCTCAAGGACATCAGCTGCCTGTTATCATTTGTGCAGTTCCTAAAAATCTAGGGCTTTGGCATGGCTTTGATTATTACTAAAAAATGCTATACACTATTTTAATTAAAATAAATACAAATATCCTTTAATACAGAGAGTTGGAAGTAATTGTGCTTACATTAGCCAAGCACTTAGTCTTTTTTGGAGCAGTTAATCTCTTCTACTTTTAAGCATTTCTAGTCTCAAAATCTATAGCTGAGGTAATCTTCCTAGGCTCTGTTAAAGGTCAATAGAAGTGAGTGAACACTTTCGGGTAGTAAATACTATATCCTGTTTTGGAGATCTTTAAGAGAAGAATAATTATATCTTTAACTTCACTGGATTATAATGACAATATCTCCATTAAACACAAGGTGTGATTAGTTCTGCTGTAGATAATTACCTTGTAACTGTCTGCAGCTAATGAAATTAATGATCATCTCTTGTTCATCTCTGATCTGTAAAATGGTAATGATAATGTTAATGTCATATTCTTACATCACACTCTCATAGGGAGAAAAGGTACCCAGAAGATTATAAGACTGTGTGAAACTCAGGTAGTAAGGTCACAAGGACTGAGCACCTTATATAGACAGAGTGATCCTAGAGATCTTACAGATCTTAGAGAGGTGAATTAAGCATTTGAACAAAAGCTCCCCTTTGGCAATGCTGTGGTTTTGCAATATTGAAATATTTCTGTTCTCAGACAAAATATTCATATTCTGAATTTTACTGGAAACCCGAGTATTTCTAAAGAACATAATAAAACTTAGTCATTATTTCTGAATGAGAGAAATACAAATACTGTAAGGAGTTCTACTTTCTATGATAGATCCGCTTTAGGAAAGGACACTTTTTATTCCAGTCTCAGTTGCATTTTGTTTTTTTTAATTCTAATTTGCTTTCAGGAACATGGAATGATCTCAACTGTGGCAGTGTTGAGTTATTCATCTGTGAAAGGCTTAACAATACTGTTCGCCCAACTGTTGCTCCCACTTTACCACCACCAAAGGGTGGGTGTCCAAAAGACTGGCTCCTTTTTGATAACAAGGTGCAGTATGAAATGTCAGTATATTTTACTTTAAAAAGAGCAGAATAAAAACCATGTTTGATTCAGTTTTTCAATTGTAGCTGCATTTTCAGTTATCACAAAATACGTTCTGATTGTGTATATTTAAAGACTCTAAAAATACGATTCCTGAAATAGAAATTATAGCCTCTATTGGGATCACAGCAGTTATAAGGCAGGTCATGAGACATACAAGAAGAAAGCTTCATTTTGTATTTTTTCTAATGTTTTGTGTTGCCAAGGATGGCTGAGCAATTTTCCTTGTGTGGAGTTGTATACTGTGCTGAGCTTATCTGGCTGTCACAGGTTGCCTGGACACTTATTTGTCCTTTGTCTACGATGCACTGGATCTTAAGCCACTAAGGCACCTTCCCCTGAGCAAATTTATCAGGTTCTTTCTATAACCAAACACCTGTTAAGATTTTTAAATAATCCATTTATAAGACTCACCACACTTTATTATGTAAGATCACTCTTAGCATTCTCAAAAGACAAAAGCTCAGGATAAAAGACTGTATGTATTTAAAATCCATAGATTGTCATCGATGAAGTTATAAAAGCTACAAAACAACAGCATACACTGTTGAGAATACACCTAGCAATGAAGATAATCCTTGATTACATTATTTCGTCTAGCTCCGTGTGTCTTCCTTTTGGCTAAGCCAAAATATGATTTCAGTTTGATAGTGCTCCTTTGTTTGAGATCCACTGGCTGCTGCCTCCTCTTTCCTTTCATCTCTCAGTCCTGGGGAAAAGATTAACAAACTCAGCGTTTGTTCCCTTTCATGATGCTCTCTCAAGTTAAAACATCTCTCTCTTCCTCACCTCCTGGAAGAGTAGCTTCCAAAGGCTCCTTCCTTGACTCCTCTCTAAGTGTTTGCACACCACTTCTGACTGTCATGGAGCTACCTCCCTTTTGCCCAACTTTTTCCCCAAATTGCCTGATTAGCTTTTCATTTACATGCTTTAATTAGCACACTTAGGTTGCTTGACTCTGACAAAGCTGTTTAATGACATCTTGGTTAAATCTCGTAGATCATATTACAAGAACTGGTAAATTCATGGTTTTCTTTGTAATGTAAGAATCATTCTCTTTCTATGATTATCCTGTGAGAATCAAACCTGGTTTGACAAACAGAGCAACAGAAGCTGAGAGGTTTAGCTTCAATAATATATTTTATCCTTTTTTGTTTTCTGAGGTCCTTTTTGTCTCCCACAAAGTGTGCTCAGAAGCTTTAACATAATTTCTACCAAAATCATTGGACTGACATATTCCTTCTTCTAAGTGTATGCTAAAATATTGGGGTTTATACTAGTTTTCTAGTATAGACCTTCTTTTCCATAAAGACCTAAAGACAAGCTAGAAATGATTGTTATATCAGCTAATCTCCCTTTTTGCTTAAAATATCCAGCTTATCTTGTTTATTACAAACAGAGGTGCTTTCTCCAGAAATGAAAATGCCATTCAGTTACAGATTTGGCATACTTCTCTTTTTCAGTGTTTCAAAGTATTTGGCCTTAGTGAAAATGATACATTGACATGGCACGCCGCACGGAACAATTGTATTAATTTTGGAGGAAACCTGGCTACTATATCAAAAAAGGAAATGCAAGGTATAAAATACCTATGTTTTGATACTGGATGAGACATCAAATAATTCCTGATAAACAGTTTAAAGCAGGTGTTATAGCTTCTGCAATATATGCTATTATTTATGCCATATTAATATAAAGTTATGTTGAATGAGAAATTGCACCTTTGGAAAAATGTTTGCATAGATTTTAGCATCTTGATTAACTTTTAAAATCATAACTTTGGGGTTAATGTAGGATGCAGAAAGGAATTAATATTGTTCACATATTAAGATTTTGTATTAGGTCCTTGTCATATAATAAAACGTCCATATTTTATTTTTTTTTAACTGTACATGCAAAAGTAGCACATAAAAGGAGTAATATCCAAAAGACATCATCATGCATCTAGCTGCTTAGCGGAATGCTGTGGGTGTCAGTAGAGGACACATTCGCAGGCAGTTGAAGGCTCCAAAGCTGGAGTCCCAACTTCCCTCAGCCTGCTGATCTTGCTGCTCAGTATGTTACAGGTGTTTTAGTGAGGCCTCATGTTTGCTTAGGAAACATAATGCCTCAGGTCTTGAGGGCTGCACATGGACCATCTCCTATCTCACTCCATCAGTGCTTGTGGTTTTTCCTTTTTCCTATAACAGAGGAAGGACATCCTTTTAGTTTAAAGTCATTCTAGGCAGGAGCTACAGGTGACTGCATCTAGCTTTCCAAAAAGCTGAGATCTCAGTACACACATATTTGGTTATTAAGTAGTTTTATTTGTGTTGTGCCTGTTTAGAAATTAAGTTATTAAGTATGATTAGCAAAGAAGCTACCAAAGAAGAAAAGGGAGTGCACAGTCTGTAGACTTATTTTCTATGTGCCAAGTGTAGTCATGTTAATTTCTGTCATACCATTAAAACATTTTCCCTGCTCCCTCAGATGATGAGCAACATGGAAGAGGCTACACATCAATTCCCATTTTATTAAAAATTTGCCCATCTTTGTGTTTGTAAATACTTTTTCTGACTTTAACATCAGATGACTATTCTTTTTATTTTCATCATAAGATTACCACCTTATTAAAAGAGAAAATCAAAACTTATCATCCTGGTTCCAGGCACTCTAAGCTCTGCACTGTTGGGGAAACGTGCATTCAGTTTCCCTTCTTGTACAATTTTTCTTTTTTTCCTTCAGCTTTCCTCATGTCCCTCTTAAAAAATGCTGCAACCGATGCTTGGATTGGACTGAATGATATAAATCAGGAGCACACATACTTATGGACAGATGGAAGCCCAGTTTACTATACAAATTGGGCAAAAGGTTCCCGAAGTTATTACAGTAAGGTAAACATTGATTTCTGTTTATCACTTAAAGATTATAACTTTGGTAGACAAATAAAATGTATGTAGCTACAACTGTATTTTCTGTAAAGCTTCCTTTATGAAGATTTTAGTAATCTTATTCCTTTTAGAAGCAGTGTAATCATGTGGGAGATCTATCTTCATACATTTTTTTCAACTTCTGTGTTTTGTCATGATTCTATATAAATCCAAACAGAAGTTTGGAAGCATTATGCAAAACTCAGACAAGTTAGCAATTTCCCTCACTTTACCATGACTGATCAGGAGATTCAAATAAGCCATAGCATAGCAGTAACTGTATAATTTCAGGATATAGTGAATATTATTTAGACTTGATGAAAATACACAGATAACTGCGTATATTTACATTTCCTAGCACTGAGATTATTAAGACAAATGCATTGAATGAAATCCTCAAAAGAAGGAGACTGGGTCTTCCTTTCTCATTTTTATCTTCTCCCTCTAATCTTCCTTCTGAAAGATCTTTTCTGCATGCTTTGAAACCTTCAGCACTGCTATGCCATTTTGAGTTTAATTGCAAGACAAAACTGAATATTATTCAATAATTGTAAAATGGCTAATGTAGAATACTGCTCAATAGTACTATTTCTGTACTCCTGTGCTAGCTTTACCAAGTTTCTCTCTTTTTCATAACAGAATGCCTTTGAGTTCAGCTAAAATAGTAAAAAGTCCTGTGAGGTCCAACCTCTGCTACCGTCCAGACTAGAGCTGGTTTTTGGGATCACCAGGACTTCCCCATCCCATACATGCAGACACTTTCTGTAGAAGCCTATGCCCATTTACCTACATGAGTTGCTCCAGATACAACCTCCTTCACTTGCAGCCAAGACCTGGGGCTTATGCCTCTGAGGGGGTTGGGAGGTAGCATGGCGCTATGCTGATATGAGGTGGGGAGAGCTGCTGCCTACTGTTGCAGAAAGCCAAGCAGCAGCTTATTGTGCTGTGAGTGGAAAGGGAGGAAGGTAAAGAGCCCAAATTGTAGTGGAAAGAGTTTGGAATGTGTCCTTCACAAAAGGTTGTTTCTGATCGCTAACTCGACATTACAGCACTACAGGGACTACTTTGGTTCCTAGTGCCGAATTGGGGCAGGAAGAGATTTCAGTTCTCTAGGCAAGCTTCAGTGCTGAGGAGAGTTTCCCCATAACCTCTAGGAAAACAGCGACAGAGCTGAAATGCCCTGTGGGCCAGACATAGCACACACATGCCTATCTGCACACACACACACACACACACGTGTGCAAGCACAGAGATTATATACATACAGATAGTCCCAGACACTTCCTCCTACCTCTGTGCTGTGTTTTGCAACTCCCTCCATCATTCAAGTGCAAACTTTCCTAGGGCTGAGTTGTAAATTCTTATTGTCAAATTACTGCTCCTGACCGTTGCTTGTATGAGTTTATACATGTGACCTTCATATTATTCATCTGTGAGTGGCTGAATGTGATAGGTGAGTCTGTATATCCAGAAAGAGTCGGAATGTTTCCTATCTACCCATACCTTTTTCTTGTTAATCTCCTTTACCCTGTAGGATGACTGTGTCTTTATGATGAAGAACCCTATTGAACAGGCAGGGAAATGGAAGGATGAAGACTGTAAAACAAGCAAAAGCTACATATGCCAGAAAAATTCAGGTGAGTTTTATTTCACCACTTTCTAGTGCAGCTGATTCATTGTGGTTATGTCAAATTGCTGTTAAAAGTGACTTTCCCATATTCAACCCCGTTCTAACTGAAATTAATCTGACAGTATCACGTGCATTATGGAGCATTTTAACAAAATGAGTACACATTTTATTTTTTGGAGAAAAACTCTTAACCTTTCCTATTTTAAGGACTAGACCAGTAAATAAAAAAAAGATTTAAAAAACCCTATGGATCATCATGCAATTTACTATTTTTGGCAATCAAGTGGGAGAAGGAGAGGGAGAGGGAGAACAGTACTTTGTCTTTATATTGGTAAATTCTTCAAAACTGAAATTCTACTGCTATACTTAAAAGTACTGCAAGTTCTTTATTTTGAAAAACTGTCCTGCTTGATTTCCTTTACAGTTTTACTCAGTCAATTTCATCAGCAGCAGTTATATCCCTCTGCTTGTTCATGGTGTTCTTACCCTACCCTATTCCTTATCAGAAATACAACAAAAGCTAATATAATGGAAAAAGTGAAGGGGTTGTTCCCTTTAATGCCCTACATCATTACAGTTTGCTTTGGGAAGGTCTAGGGCTTACAAGGCATATTCCTGCAGGTGATACAGATATTTATGTTAAAAGGTCATTCTGACAAGAATTAGAAAATTTTGTCACAGAACATGAAAACAGTGATAGTTGGGACACATCTTAATTTGTTATTCCAGCCTCTCTTGATTACTTGACTACTTGAGTACACTAGATCTCTCAGTGTTATATGTCGAGCCAATACAAAGTGTTTGACTTGACTTTTTGGGGTTTTTTTGCTCGTTACAGACCCCAAACTGCAAAACTCCCAACCCATAGTTCCAATGTTTGGCTTTAACAATTATGGTGATGACCGCTATGCAGTCATCAACTACAAAATGAGCTGGGAAGAAGCACAGAAGAACTGCAGAGACCAGTTTGCAGAACTTGCCAGCATTTTGGATCCTTATGCTGAATCTTACCTGTGGTTACAAATGTTAAAGCATGGGGAGCCTGTATGGATTGGTCTTAACAGCAACACGGTGAGTCCATCAAATGCCTGTGACAATCATGCCACTACCCTAGATCAGCACAGATCAGCCATATTTCTTACTCAGAGGCTGACAGGATCCACTGCTGTGGGCACTTTTTGTTCCCATGTGAGTGCCATCAGTCAGATCCGTGAATGTGTGGCAGGCATCAAAACCTTGCTGAGGTACCTGGCTTCCCTCCACTGCAGGGGTTTTGCACATCTAAATGTTTGACCATAATGTGAGTGAGAACTGACACAGCCCACATTTCAAAGGCCAACAAGGATGTAGCTGCTATAGACAGTGGCTTCACCAGTAAAAGTGGCTATGGAGTTTCCACTTTCTACGCCACAGTCTACCACATGCTCATGTCAGGGATCATTGCTGTTTCTGACACATTGTGGAGCACACCACAGAAAAAACTTGAGTTAAAAATACTTTCTTTGTCAGGTTATTTTAGGTTTCATTTTAATTCACAGGTTAGCACTACAAGAGCTTGTGCTGGGCAATAGGGGAAATGGCAAGGTGCAGCATAGAGGTGGGAGCAGGCCCCTGGCGATGGGGACACCTTAGGTTGGTTGCTGGAGCTGAAGCCAGTGCCTTGTAAAAAGCTGCCAACAAACTCAGCCAGTAAAGAGTGGAAAGGTCTGAAAGGGGAAGCTTCTATTAGAGGCATGTAAAACGAACATGAAAAAAGATGATGTAGCTGGATATTTGTGGAACTGGAGTTGTGAGGAAACCAAGAGGAGAGAGGTAGGGCTGGAGCTTGGTGGGACACAGGACTGAGAGAGAGCACAGGTGCTGAGGTGAGAGGAACCGGAGCTGCACTGCAGTGAGAGCAGGCACTGGGAAACCAGGATTAGACAGGAATCTGGGATGAAAAGTGGACAAGGACTTCAAAGGAAAAAGAACAGGAAAAAGGAACTGGCACAAAGAACTGGATGGGAGCCTGCCTCCAAAGATTGCAGGAAGGGGTTAAGCTGTGCAGGATGGGGTGACAGAGGCCATGGATGTGACTAATGTTGGTCATCCTCTGCAAATAGTAGTGAAATCCACTGAAAAACTACATGCTTAGCTCATCTCTAGTAGCTGGTCCTTGCAAGAAGTAGAAACCTATCACAAGCCCTGTCAGCATGGGTGGCAGAGGTCTGTGGTGCGTGCCCTAATGAAAAACATCATCAGTATTCCTCTCTCCAGTGGAACTTCTGCTTTTTCTGTTTCCTTTCTAAATATATAGTAAAGCCTGTTAAAGGAATGCTAACAATAGTTTCTCTGCAATCTTTATTTGATCTGTGTGTATACGTGGACTCCTTTGATAAAATCTTCAACTGTATATTCACCTTTGTTACTGCAAGGCCCTTTGCCCATTTAGTGCATGAGATGGATGGTATGAACTGAATAATGTGCTGTGTACTAAATAAACGTCTGTAGGACCACGTCCCTAACTGCTGTGGAGAGTGGAAGTCTGGACCAGACTGTTATGTATTCATGACAGAGGATGAATTAATTTTGTGCGAGAAAATGTGGTTCTGATTTTTCCTAATTTTTACATACCTTCAAGTGTAATCATAATGTTTTTTCAATCTAATTCTTTTATGTGACATAATCTTTATTGCCATTCGCTTTTAGACTCGTGGCCATTACATATGGTCAGATAGAAGGAGGAGCAGGTATCATAACTGGGCCAGTGGAGAACCAAATAAGAACACAGCCTGTGTCTATTTAGATTTGGATGGGTTTTGGAAGACAGCATCTTGTAACGAAACATTTTTATCTCTCTGTAAACAATCTGATGGTAAGTTGTGAATAGAAGAAATGTGATTTGGGAGGCTGGAATTCAAGTTAATGGCTTTATTTAAATTTAGCTTTTCCACATATGCAAAGATTGTGATAGATGGTGTATGCCTTGTGATGAACTATCAGTTTTGCTAAGGAAGTACTCTCAGATCCAGTCTGTCTTGAGTGATTTCAAGACGTTTCATTTCACAGGCCAGTCAACACATGCACATCATAAAGACAACAGCAATATTTCATGCCACGTGCAATAGGTCTTTTCTGCATCCTTGTTTGTCAAGAATTGCAGAATTGATCAACTTTAGCCTAACTATGAATATATAAAGTATCTTTTGTAATATTGAGAGATAAGAAACTTCTGTCCGTGTAGCAGCCCAATTGATTAATTTATATTTGTTAAAAGTATACGATCCTGAGAAGCTTCTGCTGAGATACTTTAGAGTTCAAATATTACACCTGCTTTTCAAACATATTTTAAACTATATATGAAATTTATGATCTCTGCACCATACTTCACTGCAAATTTTATATTAATTTAAACTCTACTTTGGCTTTAATCAGGCGATGAGTAGGCTACTAATTCTAATTTACACAGTTTAGGATGTATGTACATGGGCAGGTACAGACAGCTTCTCTGGCTGACCTTGCTACAAGCTGGCTAGACAAAAGCCACTGGCTCGTAGTGGTGGTGTTGAGATACGTTATGTATACTGATTTGTTCCTCATTCTGTTTCACAAGTTTTAAGTAAAAATTGCCTTGCTGGAGACAGCAGCAGTTAGGCTGGTGTAAGCCTTCTTATCAGATTGGAGAATCATCTCCAACCAGTATAGTTTATTACTAATTTACCATGTGTAGTTCAATCTTTTATCATCCGTTAAGTTTATGGGATATTCCTTTTGCTGGAATTGCTGTCAAATTGGTAGGGCTGATGTGTGGTGCAGGAGTACATATTTCCCCTGGTTTTTAAGACCCTACTGAAACCTGTGTGTCTTCTTAATAGAGTTAATCCCTAGTGAACCACCACAGCTTCCTGGAAAGTGCCCTGAACCAAAGCGTGGTAGATCCTGGATTCCCTTCCGTGGTCATTGCTACTATGTTCACACCACTTCCGAGGAAAGCTGGCCTGATGCTTCCATGGCATGTATTCAAATGGGTAAGTGCCTTTTTTTATTAGGATATTTTACAGGTTGTTTGTGTGTTTGTTTTTTTCAGTCCAGAACCAAGAGATAATACATAGATGTGTGTGTATGTATGTCAATTATAAGCTACAGCTAATTTAAATTTATTATCAAGCTTTTCTACTATATGAAAAAGCTGATAACAAAACATGTAATGATTGTTTACTGAGATAATTAATTTCTAATGGAAAATCTTGCTGAAATTATATGTAATATTTAATTGATATTTTTAGGTGCTTCTCTGGTTTCCATAGAAGATTCAGCTGAAATGGACTTTCTCTTACTTTATTTGTCTCCACTTGCAAGTGACTTCAGAAAGTTTTGGATAGGATTGTTCAAAAATATTGATGGTACTTATTTCATAATGCATACTGAGATGAAAAGAAATACTAAATAAACAGAGAGAATACTAAATAACACTAACATACTAAATACTGATATACTATATAATAAATAATCAGAGAGAAATCAACTCATAAATGTTTAACAGCTTTTCTGCTATAACACTTAAAACATAAACCACTAAGAGGTCTATGCTTTCTGTATCTTTACTGTAATTAGATTATATTTGAGTCTAGCTTAACACTGCAGTAGTTGGTTAAAATATTTCCTGTTGCTTTTTTTTTTGCCCAAATTTCTTGACATTCAACCAGTGTTAGTCTTTTAAGAAAAACATTGTCTTGTAATTAAAAACTGAGGAAGCCTTAAATTGAAATTTATTTCTAAACAATACAGGGGATAGTAGCTCATATTAGCTCCCTAGCAACATTTCTTAATCTAAATGTCAGGGTTTTTTCCTAAATTTTTTTGTGGAACTTTTTATTTTCATCCAAAATATTTCAGCTTTTTTTTTTTTTTTTTTTTTTTTTTTTAAACTGCGAATTTGATCCTATTTTCTGTATCATTGTAATTCTGAAGCCTGTTTTTCATGGCAGACTTTGAGGGTACGTCTCCAGAGGGGGTCTAGGCTGGGCTTCAGTGAGTGACCTTGGCCATGACTGCCCAAGTCCGTGTCTCTCACCACCAGCAAAGCAGACACCCTGTTGCATGGTGGGTCAGGTTCATCTGTTCTAGCTGAAAACTAACAGTACAAAAGTGGTGATTTGTTCCTGACCCAGCACACTATGCTGCTACATGCAGTGCAAACAGAGACAAGAAGAAAGTACAGCTGCATATGCGCAGATGGAGGAGGTGGCATCGAGGCAGTTGCGAGCTATATCAGGATATGCTACCATGAAAGCACACCCTGAGGGAGCAGAGATGGCAATTATTCCTTCTTGATGAGCCTCTGCAGGAGATGAGCAGGGAATTATTGTTAAGGAGAGTTGATTCAGTCTGCAAAGATAATTGATTAATCCAGTTCTAATAAATCAGCTATTCGCTGATCTGGGATACACACATAAAGAAAATCTCCCGAGCAAGCTGGATCCTTAAACTGCAGAGCGTGGCTCACAGAGGTGCTCTACTTTTCTTAAGGCTTCCAGGTCCAGGTGAGTTCTGGGCACAGGCTTCAGCTAAAAGTCCTTGGGTAGCCTGGGTATGTCTTCCTTACATCACTGACAGCTGTGGCCCTGAAGGCTGATGGAGTTAACTTTGTAGACATTTACACATGGTACACTCCCATCCGAATATCTCTGGCTGTTAAAAGAGTGAGAAACGAGCCCTCTGTCATGCTAATTTAATCAACTAATAAATGCCATATCTAATGTCACTGTGCTTGGTAAACTAGAGAAGATTCTCCACTTCATTCATTCACCAGGTAATACTTTTCATTTTAGGGGAATGGATATGGACAGATAGAAGTGCAGTAGAATTTGTCAACTGGGAAAAAGGAGAGCCTACAGTAATTTTTGATGAACACTGTGTTGACATGGATGTCTCAAGTGGAACCTGGAGGAACTACTACTGCTCTGTTGACCAGAATTTTATTTGCAAAATTCCCAAAAGTAAGTTCTGAACTTCCATTAAAAACAATGAGAAATAATGTTGGAGAAGATCCTGAGTCACTGTTTCCTCCTCTCAGTTTAAAAGCACTGATTTCCTGGCATTTGCTGTACCCTGGGGTAGGGGAGAACACATCACCTGTTAAGAGTGCGGAGAAAATTCATAGTCATTATGGTTAGAGTGCAAGGGGCAGTAGATTACGAATAGATGACTAAACTAGTGCTAAGAGGAAAGGCAGACACTCTCCTGATAGCTAAGCTGAGGGGCAGCAGTGCAAAATTACGGAGCTCCTGTGAAAAGAACGCAGGTGCTGCTGGTGGGGTTGGTACCAGTGAAATGTGTTGGTCTCTGCTGGACGACCATGCAGAAAGCATCAAGTGAGGGTGGGCAGTGCGGCCCATTTCATTTCTCTGCTGATGACACAGGCATAGGGAGACATGCGAAGACCACCAAACAGTATAGTACATTTCATTTTTAATCGTTACTTGTGGCCCTGAGGTTTTTTGGACGTCAACTCATGCAAAATCTGAATGTGTCAGAGGCTGAGGTGAGTCCCCCTTGCATGCATAGCAGTGTTGCACAAAGTGTGAAGGATGTAAATCTGCACACATGCAGCTAGTGTGAGTCACCATATACACATGGATTCAGCTCTGTTTGCACACATCAACTGGGAGACAGTATGAAATAGGCCAGATTTGCCAAGGCAAGGAGATCTGCTGCACAAATATAATATATGCAATGTGGAATCAATTGAGTCTCCTGCTTGCGGATCTCCACATGTTGGCAGGTTGGCAATGGAGTCATCCATGAGCTTTGTAGGGCCCAGTCAGACAGTCCTGCAAGCAATTAACTGAATTGTACTCCCCAATCAATGGAGGGAGGAAAAGGACGTTGTCTAAAAACACAGCTTAAATGCTGTTAAGTACAAATATGCTTTTCACTTTTGCAAGTGTCAAAAATTAAGTTCTTCAGCGTGAATTGTGAAGCCTTATACTGTGGAAGCATAAAAGTTTTGAACAGCTATCTGTCTCCCCTACCAAAAAAAGTGTTCAAAGCAATTAACAGTGAGACAACTGTTTGTTTTTTTTTTTAACAACTATTTTTAGCAAGAATATTTGATGGATTCAGTCTGAATTGTCAGGGAAAATATTTTCATATATTTTTCATGTCCTTTTAACGCGTTCAGCTCTGTGGCCTCCAGCGTAAGAAAGACAGGGACCTACTCAAGTGTGTCCAGGGGAGGGCCACAAAGATGATCAGGAGGCTGGAACATCTCTCTTGTGAAGACCGGCTGAGAGAGTTGAGGTTGTTAAGCCTAGAAAAAAGAAGGGTCCAGGGAGACCTTATAGCAGCCTTCCAGTACTTAAAGGGGGACTACAGGAAAGATGGGGAGGGGCTCTTTATCAGGGAGTGTGGTGATAGGATGAGGGGTAATGGTTTTAAACTGAAAGAGGCTGGATTTAGCTTAGATATTAGAAAGAAATTCTTTACTGTGCGGGTGGTGAGGCACTGGCACAGGTTGCCCAGAGAAGTTTTGGATGCCCCATCCCTGGAAGTGTTCAAGGCCAGGTTGGATGGGGCTTTGAGCAACCCGGTCTGGTGGAAGGTGTCCCTGCCCATGGCAGGGGGGTTGGAACTAGATGACCTTTAAGGTCTCTTCCAACCCAACCATTCTACCATTATTTAAAATTTGATAGGAATGCGAAGTAAAAATTATGTATGCAGTATTTATTGAAACTTTGAATGGTTGCTTGCAAACTATGTATAACATATATATTTTTTAATTTTAAAGTTATTGAAGTTGAGCCAACCCACAATTCACATGTCAATAAAGGTAAGTTGGTTTCTTGTAAACTTATTAAACAGATATTTCAATAAGTTTATAGACATTTATTATTTACAAATAAAATTGCCTCCAGAAAATGTCATTTAAATACCCATTTAACTGTCACAGATGATTATATTTTAAATCTGTTTAAATGGAGAGGTCTTTTCTCAAACTAGAGGTCTTGTTGATTTTTTTCTTTTGCTTTAAGAATGATATACTGTAGTACAAGATAATGCTTCTTTTAAAAGGAGCTTAGAAGAGATGGAGCCCAGTTTTGCGTTGTCCATCTGGAACACACATCAATTTTAACTGCTGTTATGGTTGTTCAGTACTTTTACAGTCCACTCGGTTTACTTAGGGAGCTGTCTGTTGTATGCAATAGCAGTCTCTGGCCGTTTATAGTAATTGTTCTGTTTTGTCTTTCACAGCATCAAAAAATGAAGCTGCTGCTTCATCTGCCAATAGTTTAGGCGGGATGATTGTTATACTGATCTTCCTTCTGCTAACAGGAATTGGCCTTACATTCTATTTCTTCTACAAAAAAAGACATGACCGACAAACAATTACAGCCAGTTTTGACAATGCCATATACCGTGGTGATGCTGACCTTGGAACTCATGAATCAAATTGTCTTGTGACCAATATTGAACAAAATGAGCAGGCAACAGTTTAATAAGCAGGGTGATCTTGGGCCTGATTTTGAAAGAAGTTAAAGTGCTGCAATACAAGAATTCTTAAGGCAAAGCGATTTTCTCCTAAGGAAATTGTAGTTCATTTTGCACATGATGCTTCTTGCTTTCTGTACTAGCAGGAACAAGCAATCTTGCAAGGCAGATCCAGAGATCTGCTCACAAACTGCAGTACCTGGGAGAACTGTTGAGCATACAGATAGACCTGGAGCTACGCTTTCTAAGTGAACACTCAGGCAGTTATAGTCTCTGCATGGGTCCAGCATGGCCTTTAGGCACAAGAAGAACCATGCTCACCACAGGTAATTGTGAGACTATACTCCAAAAAGTATGTCCAGATCTGCAGGTATTCTGGAAATGACACCCCAATCTCCAGCACAGACTGGCAGAATTGCACAAGTTGGACAGGATCTCCAAGCTCAGCTGGCGCAGGTCCCTGCTCGAAGCAGGACCAGCTCCCTGTCTCAGCCAGGCAGCCTGCTCCAGCGCTGTGGGTCCACATCTTCCTTTTGCTACTGAGGTACCCACAGAAACCCTTTGTGTTGCCCGTAATATCTGAATTAACACATTTTCCTCCTCTGTATATGACTGATACAAAGGAAAGTGTAAATTGTTTTTCTTCTGCTATAATTCTGTAACATAAGTGTTGAAACATCAACTATAGTAAGAGGTTGGAATGTATTGTGAATAGAAATATTTTATCATTTAAATAGTAGAATAGGGATCTCAAAGGATTCTGCAAAGGAGGGGGGGGGGGGGGCGGCAGAGAAATGACCCTGAATTCATACCTGAAAAAATGACATAGAATTTATTCTTGAAATCTCGAATATCACTGAAGATTTCATATCTTTTAAGGTCATTTTTGAAAGCCTAATGAAACTTACCATTAGAAAGCCTTTTCTAATTTCTAACCAAATTCCCCCTGTTCAAATCTGTTTTAATTCTTTGAGTATCATTCCAGACTTCCACCATGACGGACTTGATAGCATTACATCTCATACTGGTCTACTGGTATATTCTCTAGGTTCGTAAACCCTAAAAATACACAGTAGACTCACATATAGGGCTTTTTTTAACTTTTCCAGTGATTTTTATGCCAAATGTAAACAATTAAATGACTCAAAGCTCTTAGTCTAGAGAAGGTCCTTATTTAATTTGATATTTTTTTGATATTTTAATCTTTTGATAGATTTTCATTGTGTTTAAATTAAAATATTTTGCATGTGTATGAAATATATGTAAATAAGTTTTTCTTCTACGTTACTTTGCTAAATGGGCATTAAAAGGCTGGTTCTAAGTAAAAGTTTGTGTGTCTTCTTAAACAGAACAATTTGCCGTGAAAGTAAATTAACAGGAAGCAGGGATGGGATTCTTAAATTTCTGTACACAAAGGACCATCCACTTTTCATAGTCTAGCATGTTTTTAAACAGTGGTAGCAATTTGTCTTTACCATCCTGTGAAACAGTGTGTCTCATTGCTTCTTTATCTCTGACATTTGAAAATTTACCCTCATAAACATCTTATGAAAGTGTTGTAGTTTAAGACTACTTGTGTGCTATACTACTCTAGCAGTTTTTGAGACATATTCTTGTGTATTTAGTAGCTCTTGTCACATCTCCTCTCTATATTTTCTGATAGCAACACTAGTTCTTCCCTTTTTACTCCACTGGCTACGTCTTCTAGATCCCAAATGCTTTTTGCTCTTTCCTTTTAGACTCTGCTCTACGGTATGTAGGTCCTTCTGACAGTACAATGCACCAGTGGATAACGTATTTCAGGTGAGATGCTAACAACACCAAGCAGATCAAAAAGATTAAACCACCATTGCAACACTTGCCACAAAGGACCTTTCTGTCTGAATTGGTTCTACAGGATCTATCGGTTTGGAAAGAGAAATGGTTACCAGAAAACAATAGACCAAAGACAGGAAAGGTGCCTAATGAGAAGTTAGTTTGCAAAAGTTTCCAAGGACTGATAATTATAGACTAGTAGTCCTGTTGCCTTTGTGAGAACGGAACCAAGAGTTTGCTGGGACTGTACAAGGCTACCAGTGCAAACAAGCATCAGTAGAGGATTCTGTAACTTGGACCACATCCAAGATGGCAGTGGCTGCTGTCTGATAATGAAGAGTATGACCTTCTGAGGGGCTTTCCAGACATCTCCTGAGAATCCCCTGGAGTGCCAGTATGGCTCTCTGCAGCTGAGTATATGGCTGGGATAGGTTTCCAAATACTGCTCCAACCAGGTAGCTGTAAGTGACTGTCTGTGAGTGAACTCTGCGAGTGAAGAAGTGAATGTGTTGTGTGAATAGTTATTTGCTGTTTATTATAATAGCTTGATTCTATTAGTAATAACAGCTTACTGAAAAAAAAAAAAAGTGTTCTAAGAAATAGTGGTTATGATCTCCATTTCTCCCCATCTTGATTCCTGACCAGCGAAATGGGAATTTACAAGAAACTTTAGTTTGTACATCCTGGTATGATGCTTTTTCTTCTCAAAGTTTATGTTTCCTTTCGAGTTTTTGATTCCAAATTCTTCTCCTGCAGCTAGATTTCTGAAGGAAAGCTGTGGCTGCCACTGTATTTCATACCTAATCCTAGCTAATAGACCTGCTCCAAGAGTGCTCCTCAGATGAGAGAAATCTAGTACCTAGTTCAAAGATACTGCTTGTATGGAGGTATGATATGGGTGCTCATTGATGTGCTTGGACACATGTCCAGAAACAGATATGGGGGAAATTTAGTGCCAAAAGCAAGATTTTTTTACCAGGCCTAGGAATCTTCAGGGTTAAGCTGCTGTAAACAGAGGTTTGAGGAATCACAATTTGTCAATTTGTCCAGCTTCCACATAGATTCTGGATTTGGTCTTACAGGCAACATAATAGCATTTATAAAATGCCTCTCCACATAGACAAGATGTGGAAACCTACTTTCTCAGTTGTTTGCCCTTTCTTTCTCTATATTAGGGTGGTATTTCAGAGAGAATGTCCTGCCTTTTCTCACTATTTTCATTATATCCCCAAACTACAACATGGCTGCAGAAGTAATTGATTCTCAACTTGAACTTATTACAATGTAAGAAGTACTAACTGACTTTAGGGAAGGAAAAGCTGCAGAAGAATTCACCATTTTAACTGTCTGTAACATCAGACAGTGACACAGCCATGGCAGACGTACAAAGGAGAACGAAACATCCATCTCCTCCAAAAGAACACCAATTTACAGAGAAACTATTTGCTAGTATCAGTACCAGTGACTTAGAACAGAAAAGAAAATATTAGCTGCAGTTCCTTGGCTACAGCAGGAAACTAAAAAGAAGTTTATGAACTGGAAGTGTTTAATTTTGTCATTTACATTTCTGAAACTAGAAGACTGAAAAAAGGAAGTGAAGAGTAATTTGGAACAAAATGTAAGAAAGATCTATAAATACAATCAGAATAGATAGATAGTTGTGAAATGAACTAGTGCCTTCAGGCCAGATTCCAATGGGCAAGAGCCAGATTTTCCGAGGTCAATAGGAAAGGTTTGAACTGCTCTATAAGCATAAAGTTGTCCTGATGTCACCGTATCCGTACACAGGAACAGTTAGGGTTCATTTTGTCTTTTCTCAGCGGTGTTCTTATCTGACATATCCAGCTTTCTCCCTTCTATGACATTCTGCAGGGCACAATTTTTAATTCACTGTCTGTTAAATGATATAAAAAGCATTTTAAGGATATGGTTAGTGGTTCTGGTTTCTCTGAGGAAATATTTGTTCTTAATTAAGGAGAATGCACGCAGTGAAACCCTTATACTGCCTTTTTATCCAGACTCTTGATCTACGCAGCTAGATGAAATTAATCTCTCCTACTTTTAGAACTAGTTGACATCATTCTCCTTCATAGTCAATAGTTAGGAACATGCATGTAGGACTTGCAGTTGTTCCATGGTCCACCAGAAGAGGCCAATGATGGGACAGATGTTCTGGCAATAGGAGAAAATAATATTCAGTAATGAGAGGAATAGAGGCTCGTGCAGTGAAAAACATAGACTGAGGCTGGTAAGACAGTGGCACAAAAATACAGTGTGAGGTGTCCAAACAAAAGGAGATGGAAGGGAAAGGCCAAAGTAGAAATGAAGGAGTTTGAATTGGGCCAGAAGTGCTGACCATCCCTGTAAGAGTTAGGCAAGGCTGGGCCAGTCAGCAATGGCTCGGCAAAGCAGAGGTCTGGGAAACACGGATGCCGCTGGGAGAAGTGCAGGGGCTTCAAGGGATGGTTGGTTCCTGCAGGAGGATAGGACTCCTTGTTATGGGGAAGCAATGGGGGAATGAGAGCGCTTTGCATAGGAGAGAGCCAAGAGAATAAGCCAGCACTTCAGCTGTTGCCCCAGGGGCCCAGGTGTGCCATTTAGACTGGGGAAGAGGGTGTGTGTGTGGATGGGGAGGCGGTGGAGGGTGTAAGCTATTTCTATGTTTGTTCCTATCTACCTGGGTACTTTGTGCTCTTTGGAAAGGCCACAGCCGGGGGATCAGGGAAGAAGGCAGGCTGCCTCTCTGTCTTGCCCTGGCTCCTGATGTCTTTCACAAGGCAGAACCGTCTAGAAAGTTGAGGAGATGGTTCCTTCCTTGGGAGTGGTGAGTGTGCGTGGGGTGGGGTGGGGGGATGCTTTGGAGCATTATGCTGGGGTGCAGAGAATGGGAAGGAAACCAGGGTTTTCCTAAGAGGAACAGAAAGTGGACTTGTGGGGAAGCCTCTGGGGTGATGGAAAGGAAGAGGTTTCTCCTAGAGAGCTACAGAGGAACCGCATGGGCTGTTTTGCAACCCAAGAAGCCACTCAGACAAAGCTTACAGGCAAGAACTTTCTCTGCAAAGATATTGTGGAAAGCGGAGATATCTGGTTTTAAACAACCTGTTAGAGAACAAAACCCCCTCTGGTGTCCTGGGACATGTTCAGTTTGAAGAAAAGAGGCCAATAATTTCACATGCTGGATCTGGTCAGCTTGGGGTCTACTCTCAAGGACGTGGTGGTAAGCAAGAAAAACAGGAGGAAGAAAAGATATACTGGGTGCACCATGCCTGTGATCAGCAGGGGGAAGTCAGGGGGATAAATCAGCTGCCAGGAAGCAAGTGGAATAGTAATGAGCCTTGATTACACATCTCCCATCCACCTAAAGATTTCTCCTGCACCCCATGTTGCAAGAAAATAGTTTTTTATTACTGCACAGTGGGAACAACAGCCTTTTCTCCTGGTGATAGTACTTTTAATTTCAGAGCTACTAGAAGGGATGGTGGTGGTTGTTAGTCTGCTATTTGAAGTAAGCTTCTATTAAAGGTACTGACTTATGATGATCTGACTGAAGTCAGACATACTCTGACTTAATGATGCATTTAAAAACAAGAAAAATTTAGGATCTATTCAGAGTTAAATCTGTTTACAACAGATTTTTAACAGGAAGTGAGAAAGTAGAAATGTTCAATCTCCACACATTGCAATGACAAATATCTGGGAAAGAGGAGATCATTTTGCTTCTTGACTGATTTTTTGTCAAAGCAGCTACATTTAGTGCACGTAACAGTGAAGCTGTTCATTCTTAGTTGGATTAAAAAGAAAATGGAATTGATTATGCCACTAAAAACTGGCTACATTATAATTACTTTACTGAAGATGGGAAATTTAATGATATAAAAACTGAGCATAGTGACACAAAATAGAGAAGGGATTTTAAAGAAATGAGGAAGATAGAAATAAGATAAAAAGGAAGGAAATCCTAAATTTTGCATGAAAGCTGTTTGCATTCAGCTAAAGAATCACAAGAGGTAAGCATATTCTATGAACTCTCTTCCTTTAACTATTTTCCATTGCACTTTTGTAATTTGACTGAAATTGCAGTGAATACTAGAATCATTTCACTTCCAGAAATTTAATATTTTATCATAACTCACTCCAAATATTCATAAGGTGTTGTTTTGCTCAATTATTCATATGGTGTTTGATAGCTCAAACAACTAAAGTGTCATTCAGAGTGAATTTTGTAAACAGTTTCTGCCTGTTCTTACACTTAGTGTGTCAACATAGATATTTTTTTCTATGGAAATGTCATTCCTGGTTGTGAAAATACTCAAAACTCAGCTGGAAAAGGTCCTGAGCAACCTTTGAAACAGTATACATCTTTGAGACCCTGCTTTGAGCAAGGGGTTCAACCAAATGACCTGCAGAGGTCAGTGTAAATAGTGCAAACTATTCTATAATTCTGCGGTCAGTAGTGGTATGCAGGATTATACATTTAAATGATACATAGGATTATGCACTTTTGATGAGCTAAAGCCTGTGCTGTTGGAAAAAGTAAAGAAAGTGAGCAGAAAACATGGCAGAGGCAGGGGAGAGGCATGGCCAACACTGCAGGAAGAAGCACTGCTCTCCTGGTTGCATGACTGGTGGCCGTATGGGCAGCACTAGCACCCATGTCAGGCTTAAGTTCTCCACTAACATGAGATCAGAGCACAGATTCCATAAGCACCCTCCATCAACCACCTACGAGCTCAAGAACTGTGTTTTATCCCCTCCACCATCATCATCCCTATCCACAAGAAGACCAATGTCACACACTGCCCCTGCCAGCCTTGCCTAGTGCAGAGGCTGGGACTGTACCAGGGGAGTGGGAAGGAGACATGCTCCAGAACTTCTCAGTCACAGCTATCATGTCCCTGTAGCAACCCCTCATGCCACGCCAAATTAGAAAAGACAAAGGGATGGGTTCTCCCTCTTAGCTGTAGGTGTCTATATATAGAAATTAGTATGAAATTAACGATGGGTTTGAATTTCACAGTACTCTCGCAGTTCAACAGCAAGTTCTCAAAGAGACAAATTTTAATGTGCAATAACTGTGAGGTGATTTATTCTGATTTGCATGGATTATGAAAAAAAATCCATATAGAGACTTGTCAACAGGCTAACTAATACACTCAGTGTATACTCTTACAAGATTTTCCTATGTAAATAAACCCCCAAAAGCCAGCAGGGAAAAAGTGTAGTATTACAATACTTCTTGGAAAGAGTAAGGTATTTAGTATTTCTTCAGTATGCTTCTTTCTTTCTTCCTATTGAATCCCTTTGGCTGTTCTGATACTTCACATGTATCAAGAAAATTTCTGACAGTAGTCATCTTCACTGTGCTTTTCTTACCATTTCAAAATTTTAATTTATTTTCTGACAAATTCATCCTATTAAATGCCCCACAGACCGAACAGCTTAGAGCAGTGTAGCATAACTTACAGAGTGTCAAAATATGAAAAGATTTTCTAGTGGTCTGTACATCAGAGGGCAGAGATCTGGTGTCCTTGAAGAGACATACTGTTTTTTATCCTCAAAGACATTCTATAATCCTGCTTAATTCCTGTTCTTATGCCAACACAGCTTGACTCATGGTTTTTCAATTGATGACTTCTAAAAGAAAGTATCTTTGAAGAAAAAAATACTTATCTTTTTGTAAGTATCCTGATGGTAGACTATTCTGGTTTAGTTCAGAGAACTAAAACTTTGATTCACATCTTTCCATGAAGAGCAGTGGCAGCTGTGTGTGTATTGTCCTTTACTATTGCTTTCGTTAAAGGAAACTTTCTCTGGTCAGTCTTTCCTTGCTTAAGAGTCTTCAATTTTGCATTTCATTTCACAAGCCAGTTACCGCATATTTTTTACAAAGTTCATTCTGCATTTTACTTTACGGACGTTTTCTGCCATCCCTCTGTGCCCCAATGTTTGGGCTTCATCAGGAAATTCATGTGCCCAGAAAGTGCAGGACTGGACCTCTTCTAAACATTGGTGAAAATAGTCTTCATAAATTTTTATATGTAAAAATACCTGAAATGAAACAGCCACATTCATGTCAGTGTGAGTAATAAATACAGTTTCTGATAAAGCATAAGAATGGCAGAAATCTGGAATCATATCTAGAAGAGCCAGCCTATTTTGTGAATTTGTCTGTAGATAACACGAGCTAAAGATCTCATACCACTGGTAATGCTTTAGGAAAAGTCCTGTGATTGCTGAAAAAAGGTCAGAGATAGTAGCGAAAGAAAGTTAATTCCTTACCCTATGCTCTGAAATATTTTTATGATTTCTACTGTGTTTCAGGGAAAGTTTTCTGTCCATTGAAGTCATGGTCTGCTCTTGATTAGTGAGTGAGTGACTTTGCTGAGACTCTGAGTCTGCTGACAAGACCAAGCGCGGACGTTCACAGCCCCTCGCGAGGCAGAGTGGGTGCGAAGCATGGCTGGCATGGAGCTCTGGCACCTTTCTCACTGTTCAAAGCAGACCAGCCTGGGAACAAGGCTTTGGCTTCCAGAGAGGAGCGAGGTGATGCCAGGCTAGCTCGAATCGCCAGCTCTGGCACATGGACCACAAGTGGCTTCCCTGATGTTCTGCTGCCTTTAAGAGCTGCAGCATCTTTTATTTACCACTGAGTGGAGTTCTTATCAAGACTGCAGATGTGCAAGGCTTGATTCCCCAGTCTGCTGCATAACATTTTGCTCAAAGTGGCTTGGCAGTGAAACTGTGCCTGGCATCACAGCCAGACGGTCCAGGGCATAGGTAAGTGCAGGGCTGATCAACAGGGTACCACAAATACAAGGTTATTTTTTGGGCACCGCTGCCAAATCCATAGTTTCTTCAATGGTTTAATCCAGCATTTTTTTATTCAGCAACTGAGAGGCCTACTTATAAAAGAATATTGATTTCAAAATACATGTATCTCTATTCATTATAGTTCACTGGCACTTGCTTTAGACAATGTCCGGTATCAGATGCTCTCCTTGGATCTCTTCCTGTGGCCATGATTACTAAGTTACCAGTTGGAAAGCTGAGTTGATGCTCCCATATATTAAACTTCTATGGTCAATTAGATGAGTGCTTCCTGTAGGTTGTAAAAGTTGAAGCTGGTATCCCAAATCAGTTAGAGTTCAAACCAGATTTGAGGCTCCAAGCAATTGGGCTCTCATGTCCTCAGAAATTAATTATAGTGTCAGTGTGAAAAAAAAACCAACAACCAAACAAACCAAAGAAATCAATTGAGAAAAGAAAGTAAGGAGGCAATCTTTTCCTCCTCTTCACATTACTGAGTGGCTGTGGGTACATGTTGTTTGTTATCCTGCAGTCACTTATCTCCTGTCTCCCAGTATCAGATTTCCTCCCAAGACTGCTATCTACCTCTCTCTCAGTCCTTTGCTTCTCGTTAGTATCTTAACCCCTGCACATTTCTTGCCAATTCCCTGTTTTCCTCAATCTCTTCATGATGAGACTGGCGTGCAGGGGCCCTCAGTGAGCGCCCATTAGTTGCTGGTCTCTGCAAAAGCAAATTGCTGTGGAGGACCACACGTGGATCTAGTCTCTTCATTCACATCATTCCTGTCTGTGCGGAGACAGAGGCAACAGAGGAGAGAAAAGCACAGAGGTGCTTCACCTGGTATGTGAGGAAAAGTTGGTGATGATGCTGCACATGGAATGAAGCAGTTATCCAGCCCTTCTAGTCTGTACACAGGAGCAGTATCTCTCAGAGATACTCAAAATGTGAAGCTTGGCAAGGTAATTGCAAAAATAACAATTATAATTCCTAACATACATCATCTGTGCAAATCTATCGTGATGCTGGAAATGTCAAGTTCTTAGCTGATAGAATTGCATTTTAGTTCAGAGTCTTATAAAAACAATCTGTATATAAAGTTTCAGTACACAGATACATTGTGTTCTCATTCTGGGATGTGTCACTTCCATGTCACACTAGCTGTACTGTGAAACAACGTGTCACTTCAGATTTGTAAGCTTCAAAAATATCTAATTTTGAACTTAGGAGAGATTTCAATTTTGCTTGAATAAACATCTTCTTTTTTGTTCTGGATGCCACTGAAAGAAAAGTGCAAATGGAGTTTCTTCTTCTGATGCTAAAGTAAGCAATAGAAGGCATGACATAATTTAAAGGTTAAAGATCTTAGAATTTTATCTATCCTGTGAATAGGAACATTTTATCATATATACAATAGAAACAGAGAACCGAAAAGGTCCTGCCCAAAGGCAGCGTCAGCTAAAACTAAGCAGCTACTGACAGATACAAACTCTCATAAATTTTCCGACAGTGATGATGGTTTCACCCTTCTCCTCTGCCATCTACTCAAAACTGCTATACTAATTGTGCCAGCTCCTCAGGACAGCTGGGGTAGAGTGATCCACATCTATGTTAGTAATAAGCTCTTAGCTCTTAGTTGCTCCAGAACAGGCTGTGCTCAAACTACTTCATGGAAATGGTCCCTTGAACGCTGGATGTGCCAAACTGGACCCAGAAATCCCTTTGCGGGAGTGCTCACTGGCATGGGTGAAGGACACATGCCTACATCCATTTACAGGATATACAACTCTGCAATAATGCCTTTTCCTAAACACTGCTTAATTTAAGTTCATTTGCCAAATTTTAAGAATTTATTAAGTACACCTTTTGCCATTATCATCTGAGCTGTTAACATAACAGAATAGCATCCAATCTTTCCATAAAACCCTTGCCAGTACACTTTCCAGTTCAAGACAAACTACTGATTACTGCTCTTTCCTTAGGGATTGACTATGATTCCTTACTATCTAGTTATCCTCTCGTGATTAACAAATAGTACTATTTTTTTCTACTACCTTTCCAGGAATTCAAGTTAGTCTGCCTGGTTTCTCTTCTCATAGTGTTTGTTGTTTGCTGATATGCTCAAACCTTGTCTAGCTTTCATCAGTGTTTACTGAGAATTGTAAATATCTCCAAGTACTCCAGCCACTCTCTAAGTGTTAAGACTAATCAAATTCATCTTCTTTTTTTTTTTTTTTTTAAAAAAAAGGTATATATAGTTAATGAAAATAATGTGTGGGGCTGTCCTAAAGGCCAAACGTCACATTCGGTTTTGATCTTTAATCCGTACTGTTGTTTTATGCCAAGTTGCGTAGAACTTGGGCAGAACTAATCAATGTTCATGGTGCAGGAAATGATCTTGCAAATATTTGCTCATCTTCCATTGTTTACATGCCTCCTACTGAAGCATCTGACAAAATGTTGCTGAAATGAAGAGCGTACTTTAAACAGTGCATGCATATGTTTTGGTATGAAGAATGAAGCTCATGAATGTAGTGACACTGCCTCATGTAAAACAAAGAAAATGTATTTTGTACTGAAGCTTTCCAGAACAGACTTAAGTTTGATAGACTGTGATGATGCCAAGAAAAAGAGTGAGATTGCTAAAAATGTGGGCAGCAGCCCAAACTCATTTTAAATGCACATTGGCTTCATAAATATGGAAATTCACCTAAGTTAAGAGCATTCGGTACATGCAGTGATATGAACAGCATCCACAAAAGTGTACTTTGTGCCTAATTAGATGAATGTTTAGAGATAAGTGTTAACTGAAGAAAGTGTGACATTGGCTGCAGAGGATGTGGCTTTGGATAGTCCTTTAGTTGGGAACTAGCTGTGACTTGAATTTGAAGTTTTGACCAAGGCTTACCAGCTTTCTAGAGGTAGTTCAGAACATCCTAGCAGTTTTTAATGCTGTGTATCATGACACAAGGTCTTGTATCTGAGGACACAAAAACATTTTTCTAGATGTCAGTTAGACTTCATAACGCCATCATATGGATGTAAAAATTAGAGGATGTATGGAAAGGAAGAGAGTCTGATAGGTTGCACAAGGGCAGAACTGGGAACAGAAACACTAACATCTGTGTTTTTCTATGTCTAGATGTGTTGAAAATCAGGGCAGGTTTGGGCAGTGCAAAATTTTCTTACTCAACGTAGATTCTGGTTTTGTCCACAGAAATCTGGTTGGAGATGACCAGCTCATTTCACAGCTGTCTGTCAAATGGATACTTCTGCGTATAACTTGTTCCTATATTCTTAATTATTTTTCACTTCCTCTTCCATCCTCTTAACATTCATTTGTTGCAGAGATAAGAATGGCAAGATTCGGCTTTGCAAGTTCCCAAGTTTCCTCTTTATCTGTCTATGCTTTAGTGAAGAAATTGCCAGTTTTTTGTTAATAATGCAAAGGAGCACCTGGTAATTTTTTCCTGCATTAGATAATTCCCCAGGCTATTGACACCAGTGGGTGTAATCCAGTCTTCCTGTCTGAAATTACCAAATTGAGCACTTTTTTCTCACTGTTTCTTAGTTTTCTTTTTAGCAGAGAGTTAAGTAGTATATTAGGTGCTTCTCTCTCTCTCTCCATTTTGCTTGGGATATATATCCCCAGAAAATAGCTTGATACATTTATGCTAGGTGTTTACCTCTTCCCTGAGAAGGCAGGACTCAACAAGAAGCATTAGACGTGTTCAGCTTTTTGTGCTTTGGTCAGCTGAAGTCTTTTTTAAGATGGTTACATGGTGCTAGCAGTGGCTGCAGAATACTGTCTTGTTTATAAGTCATGGTGTTTATGGAATACCAGCAGTCAGTAGGAGTTAAATCTAAACCCTTCAAAGTTCCCTAAATGTGGTGCCTGGCTTACCTTAGGTGAAGACACTCTCCACCTCTCCTTTTGTGTCCCTGCGACAAGGAGTAGGTGAGTCAGAAAGAGAAGAGGCAAGAGGGAGGCTGGTCTAACTGCATGCCCATGGCCAGTGGCTGGGCTAAAGCAGACCTGGAGCCCTGGCCTCAGCTCCTTGCAGCACATGCAATTTGCATTGTCAGCACAAACTGGACAAACAAAACTTGTCCCGCAAACAGAATCTGAACTGTAAATCCAAGGCATGACCATCACCCTTGTAGCTCTTTTCAAGTTCATTAGTGGAGCTCAAATGACTGTTTGGATTACTTTAGGCAAGGGATAGGTGCCTTTCCCTGTAAAGCAGGCAATTCTGCACAAATGGTGTGACTGAAGTAGTGTGCCCAGGGTATGTTCAGGCTAAGTAAGGTGACAGCTTCAGGATTAGGCAGTCCTGAGAAACAGGTAAACTGAAGTGGTAACTGAGCCTTAGGCAAACCACTTTCTGCTCCCATAGTCAACACCCACCCCCTGCTCCCCGCCCCCC
>NW_009594277.1:11359-23948 GCF_000690535.1 Cariama cristata | reverse complement strand
AACAAAAGAACAAATTGCATTCCAGCAATATTACAATGCTCAGACTATGCCAGGAAGAGCTATGATAGATTGAGATGCCCTTCACAACAAAGAAATCTGGAAACTATTTCAGATTAAAGCCAACCCTTAGAGCTGTTCACAGAGCTCCTTTTCCTTTTTATTTGAACTACTCTGTGTAACTTACCAGAAAAAAAAAGAAACTAAGCCCTACAGATCTTTTTATAGTTTTGTAGTTCAGAGATTCCTTTGATAACAGTCCATGTGAATGTCTGCTTTCTCTATCTCCTTCTGTGCTGTTAATTACAACATTTCCTTCCTCTTTCAGAAAATAGGTTTGATACAATTGTTGTTGGAAGGTGTGTGAGGAGGGGAAGGGCTAGAGTGTCTTCCTTGCCAACTAATGTAAAGAAACTTCAGTTACTACATAGCTCCCACCCCGATAGAGACTGACAGGCAGGTCAGGACACAAATTGGCGTTAGGGAGTTGGCACTAGGACATTTTTCAGATGTGATGTTTTTCACACACCCTTGTTACCCATATTTAAAAGCACATTCTGGACCTCACCAATCCACAGGGAGTGGGAGAAGAAAAGTCTTAAATTTTCTGCCAACCTTTCTGCTTCAATATGCTTCTCTTAAATATTCAGTTCAAATGCTGTATTTAGCTATTGTAGGGAATTAACATAAAGACAGGGATTAAAAAGGTGTAGAAAATTATCATAGAATCATAGAATATCTTGAGTTGGAACGGACCCATAAGGATCGCATCCAACTTTCTGCTGTTCACAGGACTACCTAACGCTATTAAGACCATCGTCCAGATAGTCCTTGAAGTATTAACCCATGGAAAATATTTTGAAGCATTTCTTTCTGGAAAGTGGTATATGTGTTTTTATATCGAAGGAAACAGTGATAAAGCAAAGGAAGAAAACAATGACTCATCATAGAGATAATATAAAGAACAGGCACTTTTCCAGTTATTTTTATAACTATATACTGTTATCCAGGAAATATGGCTGGACTAGTTACTTTTTTCTTACACAATCCGTTATTTAAACAATAGTCCAAAGATGCATGTTGATTATTTCCAATGATTATTGAGGCTCAGTTAATGAGAAGCAGTTAAAGGGTAGTACAAAAGGTTGATGAGTGTATCTGTAAATCAGCAGTCATGAAGCATACATTCGTCCTGGTACCTCAGCCAAAATACTGATGTTCAAATGCTCTTCAGTCATCAGGCAGGGCTACACAACATCTGCAGCTGACATGCACCCTCAGGTGCAGTCTCCTGGATGGGGGCTTTCCTTCCCTCGGATGTGGCATCTGTGGCCCCGTTCCTGGAAAGAAGGGCTGAGACCTCCTGAGCTCCTGGTGCTCATTCAGATGTCTATCAGGATGGTGATGACTTCGGCTCTGTGCTTTACTCTCTCATTTCAGCATACTATTCTCATTTTAACACCCCATTCTCTTATTGTGGAAAATAAGAGCAATTTTCAAGAAGTCAGCTTCCTCTTCCCTCCAAGCAAAGCCTGGCTAGGTCTCACCATCCCTTGTAAATCCAAGGCCGATGTTGCATGATGGACCCAGAGATTTGTCCTTCACATCAGAGCTTTTCAGCCCTCGCCCCCACCTCCCTGCTGCTCTGGGTCTAGTTCGACCTTGTTGGACAATCTCTGCTGTCTTAGTGTGCTGAAACAGCTCTGTATAGAAGCAGGCAGACCCAGTGCCTGCTGGACACAGGACACAGAGAGGCCATCACAGGCCTCGGCGGAACTGACCCAGAGTGTCAGTGAAGCTCAGCCTGAAATCTCCTCTCCTTCGCCCTTCACTTTTCTCTTGCTCATATTGCAAAGGATGATTGAGCCTAATTTTTCACCAAATTTGCTTGCTTTTTAAGTTGAACTTGTGTCCCTTTGGTTATATGATTGGGCTGAAGAACTGCAGATCCTTTCCCCCTTGCCTCTAAACTAGAGCAGCATTAGTGCCTCCTTGTAAAGCAGTTGAGAGGCCACTCAAGTGGACGGGCCACCTGTGACAACTCAGCAGCAGTCACTCATCCCTTCCCATGCTCCTCCCCAGCGTCCCACAAGTCCCCAAGACTTTCTTGTATTGAACTGTATTAACATGGAAGTTAAGGGTTACACCAGTTGAAGATTGCAAATCAATGTCACAATTATATTTCTTTTCATTAGCATGTGTGAATGTTGAACTGAAACCTGGAAAATATTTCTTAATTTCTAGAGATAGAAAGAGAAACTGGAAAACCCTGAAAACTACTCTCAGTGAAGGAGAGATGAGTGAGACTGGTTGATTTCTCACAACTACTTTCCTATTTTGTTTTTTAAAAGTCTCTCACTAAATAATCTGCCCAAGTACGTAATTATACTATTAAGAATTTTTTTCCTGGAACCTAATTCTTCCTTGATAAAGTGATTCTATTGTTTCTTTTCCTGTATTTCTTCTTTTCCAAGTAGGTATGTAGGATAATTTGTGACCTTCCTTCATGCAGCAACATTTTACATCGTCCTGTGCACTAAGTTCTTCCAGCATATCCTCAGAGATCGTGTAATGCTTCTGCATCTTTCAGGGATTATAGTCTTCCTCTAAAGGAGAAAAACTAGTAAATTTGACATTATTTGCACTCGAAAAGTCTTCTCCCTTTATTGATTTTTTTTTTTTTTGTCAACCCCCCCCCCAAATTCCTAAAAGGCACAGATAGTAGAGTCTTTTTAGTTTGTATAGCAGAAATAAATGGATGGAATAATAAAGTGGCAACATAATGAATTGAGGTGTTAATTTGTTTAGGCAAAGCCTAAAGACATTTTAGCCTCAGCTGTCCATACAAATTTTTAATGAAATGAGGCTGGGTTGATACTGAACACTGTTGACCATTTTACCATAATTAAGTTCTTTTGTGAAGATTAAAATAACAAAAACTTGATGTGTTTCTGTGTTCTTTATGTTATCCCTGTACTTCATGGAGCTACACTTTCTTTGCATTTTGTTTTCCTTTTTATTCTAGTATTTTTATAAAGTACATGGCTTTTTCTTAATACGTAATAAATTCTACATGTGAAAAAATATGCCCATTTGTTATTACTAATTGCATTGTATTACTGCTAGCATGATATAGGCTACATCATACGTACCAAGTTCTTCACCTATCGCAAAGGTTTACACCACTTTTTGTAGAAAATGTAAGCCAATTTTATGACAGTACGACAATTGGCTTTTCATTACCTCCAAAAACTTGCTGGCATTTTAAAATTTTAGTTTAGTTAATTTAATACTCTGGATAAAAATAAAGTCAGACATTTCATGCATTTCCTAGTGAAGATTAATTTCATAATTCCATTAAAGTTTCATTTTACATTTGCTTGTCATTAAATATACTTTTTAAAAGTATATTGTCTGTGTAGTTGTGGTGGGTTGACCCTGGCTGAACATCAGGTGCCCACCAAAGCAGCTTTGTAACTCAACTGCACAGGGGAGAGAAAAAATAACAAAAGGCTCATGGGTCGAGATAAGGACAGGGAGAGATCACTCACCAATTACCATCACAGGCAAAACAGATTTGACTTGGGGAAATTAGTTTGATTTAGTACCAATCAAATCAGAGCAGGGTAATCAGAAATAAAATCAAATCTTAAAAACACTTTCCCCCCACCCCTCTCTTCTTCCCGGGCTTAATTTCACTGACAATTTTCTCTACTCACCCCCTCCAGAGTGGTGCAGGGGGCCAGGGAATGGGGGTTGGGGTCAGTTCATCCCACGTTGTCTCTGCCACTCATTCCTTCTCAGGGGGAGGACCCCTCACACTCTGCCCCTCTGGGGGCCCTCCAACAGCAGACAATCCTCCATGAACTTCTCCAACATGAATCCTTCCCACAGGCTGCAGTTCTTCATGAACTGCTCCAGCCTGGGTCCCCCGCAGGGTCACAAGCCCAGCCAGCAAACCTGCTCCAGCGTGGGCTCCTCTCTCTCCATGGGTCCACAGGTCCTGCCAGGATCCTGCTCCAGCGTGGGCTTCCCACAGGGTCACAGCTTCCTTCAGGCATCCCCCTGCTCCAGTGTTGGGTCCTCCCCAGGCTGCAGGTGGGGATCTGCTCCGGCGTGGGCCTCCCTGGGCTGCTGGGGGCAGCCGGCCTCACCGTGGGCTGCACCAGGGGCTGGTGGGGAATCTCTGCTCCGGGCCTGCAGCACCTCCTGCCCTCCTGCTGCACTCACCTGGGGGCTGCAGGGCTGTTTCTCTCACATAGTCTCACTCCTTTCTCTGGCTGCAACTGCTCTTGCCCAGTAACTTTTTTTCCCCTTCTGAAATACGTTACCCCAGAGGCGTTACCATCATCGCTGATGGGCTCAGCCTTGGCCAGCAGCAGGTCTGTCTTGGAGCTGGCTGGCATTGGCTCTGTCAGACATAGGGGAACCTTCTGGCAGCTTCTCACAGAAGCCACCCCTGTAGCCCCCCCACTACCAAAACCTTGCCACACAAACCCAACACAGTAGTACCCATACATGTAATCTGTGGCAGTGCATAATGGACTTAAGATGTCCTCTTCTGAGACTCTTTGATAACTACTTACTTATGCAATACCATTTATTCACAAGGAAAGCTTATAAATCCTCATTCCTTAGAAAATGTTAATAAAGAAACAATATCCTTCCTCAGACAATGTTCAAACTTGGTTTTCCCCTGGGAAACCTTTCCCTTCTCTCTTTCACGATGAAGTTGCCTTTCTGCTTAACTACTCCATGCTTTGTGGTTGCTTTCACTAGGTACATACAAAAAAGTACAAAAGTCAAGCAAATTAATGCAATAGTCATGGTATTTTCAGTCCAAGAGTATGTTTCCCTAAGTTAGTTCTTATTTTGACCTGTTGAGGATTTTATTGTCTGAACTTTTGATGAAAGAGCAGCTTTAAACTGATGCCTTTATCAGCCTGAATGAGAAGGGTTACAAAGGATCGCAAAGAGTACCTATCCCACTTGCTCAAATCTGAACAGAAAAACAGCAGGCTCATCTCACCTCTGTATCATAATATTCAACTAAATTTGACAGAGCAAGATCCATTAATGCTATAACCCATGAGAACAATCCCCTTGCCCTGAATGCTGGGGCTGGTCTGCAAGCATAGGAGTGCATCAGTTGCTTTCTGCCACTGCAGCTGAGTGCGTTGGGACACTTACCCTGGTGGGGATCACTCTTTCAGCAGAGCAGATGCTAAAGGATCTTTACTCTTGAAGGATCCTAAAGCACTTTATGGGTCTTTTTCTGTCACTGTAGCTGTCTCTCAACATCTGGCATCACTAATTGGCAAATTATCACCTGCAAAGCAGCCATCACTTGTTACCTCCCACCTGTTATTCATTTAGACTCATCAGATAGCCTGAGGTATAGGGTGCTCTTGATATTGTGCTGCTCTTTTCCCCTTAATCTTTGAGTGAGTAGAGGTTTAATGGACTTGGTAGCATTTTCAGGAATCCTTAGCAAGTCAACTTTTACACTATTGGTAATCTCTTTATGAGATTAGCGTCTAGGATGTAGGTCTAGTAATTAAATTTGAAGCAATAGAGAATTGACTGAATTCATGCTAGGGAGTACAGCTTTGCTTTTAGCCTGGGTTCTGACCTTCCAGATCAGGACTGGTCAACCCGCACTTCATTGCTGGATGCAGCTTGTGCTGGGGCTACACCTGTGAGCAGCAGCGAGATGAAGATGTCTGACATTGCCAGACTTCTGAAGTGCAAAGGAGGTAGAAGGTAGTGCCACCTCCTGCCTGGCGCTCCCTGAGGTATGTGTCTGGTGGCTTACAATGGTCAGGAGGTGTCAGGTGCAGGTGATGTAGTGAGGTTTGCACTTCTGGCTTTCCTCTTCCTTGGAGGCTGGCCTCAGGGATTTCAAGAGGCTCCAGCAGCCACCCCTGTCCAGGAATCAGCACAGCACCCCATAATTCACAGTACTGACCATATGAGGAAAGGTGCAAGTGCATGAGGTGTGTTTGGAGTATCAAGAATGTGGTACAAATTCTTCAGATTTTTAGCCTTAAAACTGGTCTGCTAATTGGCTGAAGGGATTCCTATTAAGTGCTTGTTTTTTCTTAATGAACCAAAGTTAGTTCTACTGCCAGGCTGCAGTTGGCTCTGGTGTGGTTTGAGGAACAGAAGAGGGTGAAGAGAAGGGACCATTCCATTTTTGTTTCTTTGTTATTGCACAATGTCCAACCAAGAAGGAAGTGAAATTCCTCTTGGGCTTGTGCTGTACGAGTTCCAGAGTAAAATAAGGCTGTTAAAACATCTGACGATATAAATGACAATGTATCTTTTATATAAATAGGCCACATGCTGTAAGGAAATGCTGCTAGTTTAAGACAAATCAGTTCAGGCCGAAGAAAACTTTCGCTCTTTCTAGGCAAGATCTTTGGCAGTTGAGTAAGAGATTTATGTTTTAAAAACCCCCCAGAAATTCTAGAAATGTCTTTTCCAGAAAAAGCTGATGACTTTATCATTGTTGTTAGTATATTTTTGTCATCATTTGAAAAAGAAAATTCAGTTAACTTTGCCCATAACTTCTTAACATCTGTACCTACCATTTCCTTGTAATTTCTTATTTCACAATTCAATTTTTCCTTTTTATTTTAATCCTGTAGTCTTTCTCAAGGAACTAACTCTCTTTCTTGCATTGTCTTTCTGCTGAGGAGACAAGTAGGAACAAATCTTGTACTTAGGAAATGCAATCATCTTGGCAACAAACAGGAGATGATGCCAGGTTTCCTTGCTATCACATTTTTGCTACAGATGCTGAATGAATACGTTACTACACTTCAAATAATATTTTCACACGACAGACTGTTTTTTCCATTTAGCAGTTTTTCCAAACAAAATATTTCCATGGTAAAAATATACTATGATAAAGTCAGGCCTTTATGCAGTTATAGGGACAGTCTATAGCAGTTGGCAGAGGAGTGCTGTTTCTTTCAGGTTTCCACCTATACATTTGGAAACCAAACTCCTGAGTGCTTGCTCTGTGATCTGAGTAAAAAGAGACACGTGGCATTTCCTGAAATTGTGGCTGGCTCTTGGTATGACTGTCTGACACGAGTGACCTACTTCACAAGAAAAACGGGGATTGTTTTTAAAATGAGACCTTTTTCAGGTAGTTTTGGGTGCTAGTCTCCTGGATGCATTTATGCAGAAATGAAAGTCAGGAGGACAATGGCAATCTCATTTAGAAGGCAGGAAAATTTTATAATGTCCTGCAAAGTGAATTTCATCTAAATCCTCTAAAATGCAATCCTGCCTCATCTCATGCCTGAAAATATGAGACTGACATGTTTTCCTGATAGTATTTTTTTACTGTGTAAGATTTAAAAGCTGAGGTTGAATTTCTGTCTTTGGTATTTCACTATTGGTTTGATCCTATGAGCTCCCCAGATTTCTCTTCAGGAGAGATAGCAGGAAAATATTGAGATACAACCTTTTGTGTATCACCTGCTTTCTCAAGGCAGCACGATTAGCTCTCAGTGAGAAGTAATTCTTTTGTGAAGGAAAAATTTTGCGGTGTAGTCTTGTTTTTTTTGAAATGCAGCATGTGACAGAATATTTCCTTATTTAGCACTCAAAGCTTTCTATCCAACCATCCAGCCTTTGAAACTGAGGAGGACTGGTCATTGTCCTCACTTCATCAGGACTTTATTGCCAGCAACTCTCATCATCCAGCTTTTGGTGAAGGGAAGAAAAGAAAACAGTGCTTACAATTATGTTCTCCGGGTTCTTGCTTGTTCTTTCTCTTGTTCACAGTGCTTTGCAGCTGGCAGGTAAGTGTCTCCCACTTGCCTCCTGTAAACGTGTCTGTGAAAGTGCTCCCACGTCCTCTGGCATTTCTGGGTGATTTGTGGTTCTGTGGCAATGCCTCTATGTACATCATTAGTTTGGGACATATAGATGGCAAGCCTCTCAATGGCAGGCAAGAGGTAAGGGCAGGATCTAACAGAAAAAAGAAACTGATAGAGAAGGAAGCAAAGATTGAATTCTTAATGGCTTTATTAATATATAGTGGCACTATCATTTCAATAACCCCAGAAGATCAGACCTAAGAAAATCATGAGATATGTTTAAATGTATTTTTTTTTCTTTTTTATTTTTTCTTTTTTTTCTCCTTTTATTCTTTAGTTCTGTGTTCTGATTTTTGAGCTGTTGGTGTCTAGGTAATGGTTAGCAAAATCAGGCAGGAAAAACTTCAGGAGTGGTGAAATGCAGAATTTGTAGGACATTAAGATGTTCACAGACAATGGCTGTGCAATCCAGAAAGACTTAGTGCTTATAAAGAGGATTATTTTTATTCACTGTTTTGAACAGGCTCACTGAATTCACTGGCATTGATAAAGTGGATGAAGTAAATTTTTGTGAAATAAAGTTGGAATAAGTTTAGGAAAGTTATTGCAGTGACAACATTACTGCCATCCTTTTAGCTGTGCTTCTATTGTAGATATTAAACAGATGGCTTCTGGAGACCTGAATGTTTAGTAACTTTTTTAGTTTTGTAACTCCTGAGTAAAACTGCTACAGATTGCCTCAGAATCTGTGGTGGTTTTTTTCAATTGCCCATGGTATCACTGAAGGCCAGAATAACTGTTTTCAGTGTACTGTATATTATCAACTAAATGGATTTCAACTTTTTGCAGTCTTTTAAAAGAAATTTATTTAGCTTTTAAAATACATTTTAATTAAATATGACACCTAGTGATCCAGAGATGTATCAGGGACCACATTGGTTATGAATACCACACACTTTGGAGGGAAATACAACCAGGTGGGTCACAAAGTACACCACAAAACAGCAAAGCAAATTCAGAGGCATGATTCACTACTGCTACTGGCAAACTCATGGTAGGACTGAAATTAGCTCAGCTACTTCTACTTTACATTGGAGCCAACTCTGTAGCCATGATCAAAGAAACTATCTGGAGAGCTAGGGACCCAGCTTCTGGTATAGGTGGACCTTCTAACTTCCGCCAGCCTTTCCACATTGCCAAGTGGTGGTCAGATACACTACTGCCCAGTCCTTGCCACTTTCTCAGATGGCAATGGTTTCCCAATGTCATTCGTACTTTTACATTGCAGTGGCTCATAGTAGATACTGCAGGTCTTGTAAGTCAGCAAGGCCAACGAGCCCAGAGTATCCCCAACAATCCAAGAAGCTGTGCCCAGCTCTGCTGACGCTGCTGACTGCCATCAATCCACAGTATGGTGAGGTAATAATGAAATACATACCCTATTGTCTACCTTACTGCTTTTTAATCAGTAAAATTGATGTTGCACTGGACTCTGTTCAAAAACATCATGTTTTTATCTGATATGAATGCAATGACTCTTTGTTCATGTGGATGGGAAGCAGAATCGTGTTACATATCCACTATACATACACTCTATATTAACTATTTACTATGTATTGTTTTGTTTTGCAGACATTGAAACATTTTTAATATATAATAAAGTCAACAAGCTCTGCCTTCAGGCATCTGTCATGCAGTCAGTTAGAACTGCCACTTGCCATCAAGACAATGAATCACAAAAATTCAGGTGGATCACTGATCATCAGCTTATGAGTGTGAGACTGAACCTATGCCTGGGGGTGCAGTCAAAGGAGGATCAGGCTGTGATCACCCTGTATCCTTGTAATCGAACAAGTGAGCTCCAGTGGTGGGAATGCAGAAATGAAAGCCTCCTTGCAATCCAAGGAGAAGATTTGTTTTTCAGCCCTGGCAATGAAGAACATGATAATGTTTTGTTAAAGCGGGGGCTGAGTGCAAAGAATAAGTGGAAGATCTACGGGGACACGGATGTTTTATGTTCCCAGGGATATGAAGGTACAGAAAATTGATTCTTTCATCCTTTGCACTAATTTCTTTGTGAGTGTTAGAGTGTTTTTTGATCTTTGGCTCTGACTATTCTGATTCCTTCAGTAACCATCAGAGTTTTAAAAAATCAGTGTACTGAGGGAGTTAGTCTTGAATTTAATGTCATATTTATGGCCAAGTATGTATTTTATTATAAATATATATGTTTATAGGTTATATAATACACACTCTATTTTAGTATATGTATTATAGTATATTAGTATTACAAGTATTATAAGTATTACATATACTCTATACATTCTCTAAATATATTTTATATATTAGTATATACATATATACATACTTACTCTTATACTATATATAAGTATTCTCTAAAGTCACTATTGCTTGCCATACTGTGTCACTACATTGTTAAAAGGGAATATGAACACTGATAAGTTTCTTATACAGTAACATGGAAATGAAATTACATCCTCAAGAAAGAAGCACAATATGGATGAGCTGAGAAAGGGCTGGAAGTACCAGTGTAGGTGGAAGAAGTGTGGCTTTTGCGACTCAGCAGATGAAGATGCTCATGCAATAATTATAACTACCAGTGCAATTACCCTTTGCGATTAGCTGAAGTTTGATTGTTCTGAATAGCTTTCCCACATCCAGGATGAATGCTCTGAAAAGCCACCTCACAGGATATTTGAAGTATTAAACTCTGATCCTTGCATATGGGAGCTGCTCTGCTGTATGTGAGATATTTAAATGGTCACTGGAATAAAACCAGAGACGGATTATCTAACCTAATGTTTACTTTTTCCAGGAAGTAGCACTTCTAAACATTAGTTCCTAATCTTGTACATTTTATATAAATCTTAACACTCTTTAAAATAGTAGTATCTTAGGGTATAGCTCTGGACCCTTATGAAGTTTGTAAAAGCATCTTGGTCAGAACAAAAATCTAGTTGTAGACTTCATACATGAAATATTACTTTACATATGTCAGCAACTTAAGTCTGAAAAAGTGTTGAAATTAATATTTCTATGGTTATGAGAAAGGTAACGTGGAAAACACTAATGGATTCAGCCATTAGCATAGGCTTCACATTTTTCGTGGTTTACATTCATTTATTATTTTCCATACTATACCATTTTGTCTTCTCAGAGACCTTTACACTGCTAGGAAATGCTTTTGGGGCACCCTGTATATTCCCTTTCATGTACAATAAGCAGTGGTACGCCAAGTGCACAGACGCTGGTCGGTCAGATGGTTGGCTCTGGTGTGCAACCACTGCAGACTATGATGCAGACCAGCGATATGGATTTTGCCCATCAGAAGGTAGGTTACCTGTTTCCATGCAGTTCCCCTCAGTGTAGTATTGGCAAACCAGCACTAGCAGAATATGAATATCTTTATACTAACACATAGTTTAGAAGAATGTATTTTAGTATATGATGCACTGCCACATCCTGCAGTCTTTCCGCAAGGAAAGAACATGTTGCATAGAGATGTGGAGAAAAGTAAAACAGTACGCAGTTCCCACTAATTGTGAGGGTGTTCCTGAGCAGCATGATAATTTTGAACTCCTCACTGTTTCCCAGCCAGGATATGTGCTATCATCATTGTACAACCCTCCTCTGAGGATCCCCATTGCGATGGATGTGGGCACAAAAATGAGTGCTGCAGGACGATTAATGATTAAGTTAATGTTTCAGTCTGCATGATTCTCATGTGAATATTTTTTTTTTACTTAAAAAAATGTATCCTTTTATCCATGCTATTAAGCCCTATTCATATTGCCTGAGAAGCAGTCTTTCCACCCCTTCTGGCAACTGGCTCCCATCCCTGACACACCTCTACAGCTTCTGAAAACTGTCTTCCATTTCTGTGGTCACTTCCCCCTCCATCTCCCCTTATGGCCTTGTTCTTGACAGGGGAGCTTTGCATTCAAGACATTGAAGGCTCCTCCTGACACTTCTCAACTTTCCCCCATATTCCTCCCCATTGTTCCTATTCAATATTGTGTCTTTTATTATTAAAATGCCTCTTTACCCCAGTTATTTCAAAATGTGCTCTTGCTGTGGTTCAAATCCATAGTCCAATATGCTTTCCAGGTCCCTACAAAGATACCTAGAACACTGAGCCCAAAAGGTGTGTGACGTAAGGTCAATGAATAATTTTCAAAGCTGTTGAAAGCCAGTCCCAGCTCTCAGTTCATTTTTAATTCAAGTTCATACTGACTTTTGGGAATAATCAAATAACTGATTTAATTTTGTATTGTGCTTGATTGAGCATGTACAGATCTTCAACAGGTGAAAGACTCAAAAGTAATCAGAAGAGGAGCACAATGCAGCTCACCACCATTGCAGTGGCACATCCAGAGGCTCTTTGCAAGGGGGAGATTTATCCAAGAATTGTTTTGATGTTAAATTCCGGTCTAGAGCTGGTTCTTACAGCTCTCAGTGAGAACTGCTGTCCAGAAAGAGAAGGAGGAGATGCTGTATATCTTTTTACGCATTTCACCTAGGATTTCTGCCACAGTATTCCATGCAATATATTTTACTATGCAATCACTTCCTTCGTAGTAATTCCTCAACTATGAAACTTTATGGAATAGGAGGCAATATTTTCCATCTGTACCTGTCAGTTTACAGGGCTTAACTTCATAGAATCTTAGAATGGTTTGGTTGGAAGGGACCTTAGAGATCATCTAGTTCCAACCCCCCTGCCATGGACAGGGACA
>NW_009594277.1:0-10910 GCF_000690535.1 Cariama cristata | reverse complement strand
AGAATCCCCTCCCTCATCCTGCTGGTCACACTGCTTTTGATACAGCCCAGGATACGGTTGGCTTTCTGGGCTGTGAGTGCACATTGCCAGGTCATGTTGAGCTTCTTGTCAACCAACACCCCCAAGTCCTTCTCCTCAGGGCTGCTCTCAATCCGTTTTCAGCCCATCCTGTATTTGTGCTTGGGATTGCCTCGACCCAGGTGCAGGACCTTGCACTTGGCCTTGTTGAACTTCATGAGGTTTGCACGGGCCCAGCTCTCAAGCCTGTCAAGGTCCTTCTGGATGGCATCCCTTCCCTACAGCGTGTTGAACGCACCACACAGCTTGATGTTGTTGGCAAACTTGCTGAGGGTACACTCAATCCCACTGTCTATGTCATTGACAAAGATGTTAAACAGCGCCAGTCCCAATATGGGCCGCTAAGCAATGCCACTTGTCACCGGTCTCCAGTTGGACATCAAACCATTGCCTGCAACTCTTTGAGTGCAACCATCCAGCCAATTCCTTATCCACTGAGTGGTCCATGTGTCAAATCCGCATCTCTCCAATTCAGACAAGGATGTCATGCAGGACAGTGTCAAATGCTTTGCACAAGTCCAGGTAGATGACGTCAATTGCTCTTCCCTTATCCACCAATGCCATAACTCTCTTGTAGAAAGCCACCAAATTTGTCAGGCACGATTTGCCTTTAGCGAAGCCATATTGGCTGTCACCAATCACCTCCTTATTTTCCATGTGCCTTAGCATAGTTCTTCATCCTTTCCCATCCTGCTTGTAACATATTCAGTGCTACTGAAAGAACAGCACAGGTGACTTTTCATGAGAATGCCATGCATAACGAAAACCTGCATCTCACTTTTCTGCGAGTTACTATCACCCCCAAAATAATTATTTTCTCCACAGATAAAGACACCACCTGGACTACAGATCTGTTAACAAACGTTCGCTATCAAATAAACTCTGAATCAGCTCTCACATGGCACCAAGCCAGGAGGAGCTGTCAGCAGCAAAATGCAGAATTATTGAGTGTCACAGACATTCATGAACAAACATACCTTAAAGGTAAGGAAGTAAAGCAAACCCTGACTTACTTTCAGGATCTGTTCAGTCCATCATCACAGCTAAGGACTATTTGGTATAGTTTTGGCTAATGTCTATTGACCTAAATATGCATGAGTAAGAAAACAAAATTATTTAGAATTTGCAAGTTCATATCAAAATCACTGCCAGGTTTAAACAGAATTCAAAGTATTCCAGCAATCAGCAAGTGTAACGGTTTAGCTTTCTGTTTTAATATGAGATAACATCTTTAAACTTTGATTTTTTTTTTTTTTTTTTTTTTTTTTAAGAGGAAAAGAAAATTCTGAAAAGTAAATGAAAGTTTCATTTTGGGTCAAACGGATACTTTGAAACAAACTGGAAATAAGAGAAAAGAGAGATCTTTGTGCCAAAAGAAAGATTCTTTTTGTGTCAAATGTAGTTTGACATCTGATTTTTTTCATTCATTTGACAAACTGAAAAGTATGAGTTATTCCTAGATCCCAAATCATGGCTCTACCTACACATGTATTGCAGGAGGAATGGTGCGGAAGAAACTCTCTCTTGTTATTTTTAATGATGAATTTGACTTCTAAGAACTTTATTATTATTGTTTATACTTACACTGTACCAATATTTCTACTTAAATAAATCCAACATTGTACAGAATTTAGCCTAGTCTATAGAAATGCTTGCATTTTGGATATAGTCTGTGGTATCTCATCTGTGGCCATTTTGCATTAGGTGACAGAATAAGAAAGGGGGTTTTTGTTTGCTTGCTTTTTACAGTAATCAAAGCTTCAGCATATTTCAATTTATCAGGTATCTCAATATCTGAAGATATTTGTAGTTTGATGTTTAAGAATTGTAAGTCTTCCTAGAGACATTTTTAGTTTATTTGCCAATAAAAAAGTGTTTTATAGAATCATTTATCTTCTTTTGGTTACTTAGAGTTAACAGAAGGTACAGATTCTGCACTGTGGATTGGACTCAACAGACTGGACTTGAGGAGTGGATGGGAGTGGATTGGAGGCAGCCCTTTCCAGTACTTAAACTGGGCTCCAGGTAGTTATGAATTTTGATTCTGTATTTCCAAAAAAAAAAAATATACATACCTCAAATACTGCTTTAAATTCTATTATCAGATAGGTATGTCATGAGATATGTATTTTAGCTTTTCTTGCTTTAGCTTCAGAAAAAGCTTTTTTTTCTATAGCAATATAAGCCAGAAACTTCTATGTATTGCAGAAATACTTTAGCTCTGAAAGCAATACTGTCTTTCAAAAAAAGTTACAGTCTTCCGTTTTTGGTCTCTAGTAACAAAACTATGAGGGGGTTACATGTTCATATCCACTTAAGTGATACTATATTTCATACAGACATTCCCACTACCAGAAACCTACCTCAGTTCTTGCCAAAGCTGGGAAAGACATGATCCTTGCGGCTCTCACTTCAACCAGGAGTGATTTCTCCCATGCATTTTAGAGCTTAGAGATATATTTGCCTTTCAGAAAAGTTCACCTTTTTTTTTTTTTTTTTTTTTTTTTTCCCCTGTAACTTTCCAAAAGGAAGCCCCTCTCCTGAACCTGGAAAACTCTGTGCGGTTTTGAATCCTGAAATAAAAGCGAAATGGCAAAATTGGGACTGTGATCAGAAACTTGGTTACATTTGTAAGAAAAGAAACTTTACCTCAGTTCCCTCAGGTATGTTGATATATGTTGATAATTAAAAGTGGAAGCTGTTATCAGAGTTGCTCAGCATTCACACTGACAAAGATGAACAGGAGAATTTTATTAGAAATAGAAACTATTTCTTATTTATCTGGTTTGCTTTTTGCAATCATTGCACGCTTTCTAGGCTGATCTGCAGCCCCACAACACACAGAATTAAATAGGTAAGAGCAAAGAAAATCCAACTTGTCCCATCTGTCCGTGTTTTGGTAGTCAGGTGTCCCCTTTGAAAACACACACTACTGAGCATGAAAAGGGAGAGCAAACCAAAATAATTTTTCAGAAGAGGGATGTTAGTAAAAATAAGCAAAAGGAAGAAAGATCAACACATTGCAAAGATAAAAGGTATTTTAACCATATAAAGATTTCCCTGTCGGTGTTTCCCTGTGTATATGTTTAGTTGTAAATCTGACTAGATGACTTTTACTCTATCAATATACTTAATCATTTAAAAATTCATGAGCATTCTATGTTAGATGCAGATAATTTCTAATTTCTCTTATCTGACAAATAAGTACTAAGTAATACAGAAGCTGTTAAAATTAATATATTAGTGTAGTTGTTACAGACATGTGACTATATAATAACCTTAGAATTTGTATTAAATAATATTTGTATTGAAAAACTTTCCTTTTCCAAGCTAAAAAATGCCAGTATTAGAATCATATTTATGTTTACTATGTTTGTGTCCACCATTTCCTTATAATGAGAATTTCCAAAGAAAATTCTTAGTTTAGAACTTTTGCACAGAATAAGTGAAAATATTTTTCGGTGTCATGTCCCTTGCATGGCATTTGAACTCCTCTAAAAAAGCACTGATATTTGTTCCCAGGTGACATTGGGTCTGTTACTTGTCCAGATGGATGGGTACCATACATAGGTCACTGTTACAAGATCTTCAGGGAGGCCAAAGGATGGGAAGAAGCTTCAGCCTCTTGTCAGAAGGAAGGGAGTCACCTAGCCAGTATCCAAAGCCTTGAGGAGCACAGCTTTATGGTGTCTCAGCTTGGGTACGGTGAGTGTTTCTGGGGGGGGGGGGGGGGGGCTTTTGCCTTCGTCTGCATGTAAGAAGCACCAGCTAGCTGAATTGAGATGTAGCAATTGTATTAACATGAAAGACTGCAGCCAAAGACATGCAAGGAGGCAGAGGTCTAGTGGCTTTAGGCTGGCGCAGTGCTTTCCTTTCTGCTTCAAAACAGATGCTGCCTTCTGTGCTGCAACTTGCAGACTTACTCAACTGTATTGACTTGTGCCTTGCTTTGCATGAGGGTAGAAGGATATTACTGAATCACAGAATCGATTTGGTTGGAAGAGACCTCTGGGAACATTGAGTCCAACCTTTGCCCTAACACCACCATGTCAACTAGACATCCCAGTGAGAAGCTTTCTGAGTGAAACGATTATGAAATATAACTTCCACTTTCAGAGAGTGCTTTTTATGGAAGAACAACATATTTGTACTGCTTACGGTGCATTTGGGGAACTTACTGTGTGGTTTTAAGTCATTCTCCGTGTCTTGTGGTCAATCAGCACGCAGAGCAGCAAGTTCACAGGTGTCGAGATGGAAGAAATCTACTAAAGAAAAATTTAGCTCACTACCAGAGGAAAAAGGTCAGCAAAGCTAGCCAAGGCAGTTTCCAGCCAGCAAGCTGTGGAATTGCCTGAGCTGTCTAAAGAACCATACTCAGGTCACTGGATCCAACATTTCAGTGTGGTCTCGCCATGGCCTTTTTAATATCCCTGGCAGAAACATGAGGAGTCTGTAGACATGTCGCTACCTTTTGCCTCTGTTAACTATTTGCTCTTTTTCATGCTTAGAGGTAGTGAAAGCCTTAATTAACTATTGAAAAAGTGAAAGATGTTCAAGACAAAAAAAATTTCTTTCTTCAGAAAGAGTAATTTGTCCGCTTAGTGTCCAACCATACAAAGAGATATTTTTGGTTTCCTGTACTTTTTGATTCTGGTATCATACCTCAGTTTAGTCATTATTGAAGAAATTGTGACTATCCTTCTGTATCTTTCTTTCTTTCTTTCTCATTTTTGCGAATGCTGTCTAAATTTACCTTTAATTTTCCTTGCTTTCCTTTCATTAAGAATGCCTAAAACCATAGGATCATACACTGGTTTAGGCCAGAAGGAACCCCGGAGGTCATTTGGTACAGCCTTGGCTTGGACCAGGGCCAGCCTCAAAGTTAGATCCGGTTGCTGATAGTCTTCCCCTGCTGAGTTTTGGTTGTTGTCGAAACTCTGAGTTTACTTATTGCCTAAACAATTGACCTAGGGCTGGGGGGCTGGGCTTAGGGGGTTTCTCTGGTTTTGGTGTGTTTTTTTTTTTTCATTTTGTTGAAAGAAGCTTAAAACATTCACACTTCAGGTTACATAAAAACAGTATTTTAAAATCTGACCAGTGCAGCAGAACCTAAAAAGTAACTATTCTCATGGTTCTATCATACCATCATAGTGTATTAGCATTAGGCTAATTTGCTCTTCTCCCACTGCCATGAGAAAGAGAAGCAAAATTTTTTGATCCAGTGCAGGGATTTCATTACAGTCAAATTTTCAAATGCATACTGTCTTCATTTTAATATCTATGTGAAAAATATTAATTTGTAAAATATTCATGCAACACACTAAATAATTGTATGTTTCATAAATTTATGAAATGGTTTAAATGTTCTAGAGCTTGAGGGTGCTGTGAAAAGGATGCAGTGGCATAAGAGGTCTTTTCTAATTCTGTGTTTGTGTTTTAGAGCCAACAGACAAGCTATGGATTGGGCTGAATGATCATAAGGTTCAAATGTATTTTGAATGGAGTGATGGTATGCCAGTGACATACACTAAATGGCATCTAGGAGAGCCATCCACCACAAACAACAGGCCAGAAGATTGTGTACTGATCAAGGGTCAGGTAACATTATTCAACACATATTTTACTTTAATACTGAAACTAACTTCTTAATAAAATAATAATGTACCCCGCTATTTCAGCAACTGGCTAGTGCCAGAAAAAGAGATGTGAGGACAAAGGATGAGATTAAACATGACCTTTCATTAAAAAAAAAAAAAGTGTTATCGCATCACTGATGAAATTTTCTTTTTAAGTTCATCTGAAAGTCACCAGTGAAACTATTAGAGCTGTAAAACAGGTCTCTGAATGCAGTTTGAGTATGTTCTCCTGCTCCTTTTCCTCTGGTAGTAACGGTGGCATGTGAGGATCCCTGCTGCCTCCTTTGTGCCTGCTCATTCACCCACCCCTGCATGGCACACCTGCCTGTGCAGGGCCCTGCAGAACAGGTTGGGGACCAGCACCCTGCACCCTCATCCCTCCTTATCACTACCAGCCATAGCTGTACTACTATAGCCCAGCCTAATATTTCACTGAATGTGAGAAGATTTATTTTCGTTATCAACTAGGGGAATTGGATAAGGAAAAAAGATATATTTCTATTTCAAAATGAAAGGAGAAAGAAAATGAATAGTTTTCACTATAAAGAAAGAAATTATTCATTTTCTTTAGATGATTCATCTTAATTTCATTGTTATTTCATTCTTTTTCCTGCCACAGGATGGCTATTGGGCAGACTATGTCTGTGAGAAGAAAGCTGGCTACATTTGCAAAAGAAAACCTGTATCACAAATAGTTGGAGAAAAGGAAATTACTGATGCAGGTTGCAAAAAAGTGAGTATTAAAAAAAGGGACATCATTTTCCCAGATCAAATAAGTACCTTGTCTGAGTATCACCTAGAATTATTTGAATTATTTATACTATTTACATATAGGAGTGTTTTGGGTTTTATTCATTATGAACATTTTCTCTCTCTCAGTTACTTTAAACTTTAGGAAAGCATTTGCAGAAAGCACTTAAAAAGAATCTGTAATTTTTCCACAAAAGATTTCTGATTTGTAATCATGATTATTGGGCTTCATTCATTTTGAAATGGTATAGCTCACTTAATACATGATGTTACAACTATTTAAAAGTTATACGGGAATCCTAAAATCATGTTACAGGGCTGGAGAAGATATGGGACCTACTGCTATTTTATTGGACATGTTCCAGCAACATTTTCAGAAGCAAACACCACTTGTGAAGGAGAAAAAGGTTACTTAGCCACAGTTGAAAGCAGGTATGATAATGACTTTTCCTTGGCTTTTAAATAGGTAAAGGGTTGTATGTTCTGAAATACTCCTGGAACTACATTTCTAATACAATGTTAAACAACAAATTATCTAAATTACAGATGAGGTCTCTAGTTGAACAACAAAAAAAATCTGGCTTCTGTTTGTTGATTTATAGAGTCAGAATCCTATCGTAAGGTCCTCTCCCCCAGTCTGAAGCAAGGAAAACGAGAAAAGGATTCATCATCAGATCAGCCAAGTAGGATTTCGATAAATGACTTTGTTTTCACTTTGCATCTTTATGATCCCTTTTACAGGTATGAACAAGCCTATCTGACTAGCCTTGTTGGGCTGAGGCCTGAGAAATATTTTTGGCTTGGTCTCTCTGACATGGAAGACCAAGGCACTTTCAAGTGGGCCAATGGTGAAGCCGTCTTGTTCACACACTGGGATGCAGCAATGCCTGGTAGGTGCCGTGACAGTGGCACCTAGGTGCTTTCTGAGGTCGTGGTCCCTATTTGGGTTTGTATTGGCAATGTCCTCTGAACTTTATGCTTTAAGCTTTCGGTATAATTTGCAGGAACTGGCTGTTCTCAAACCCCATATTTTAATTTCAAAAGGAACAATTTGAACTGCAGTTTTATATTATGACATCTGATATATTTACACATAAAATGAACCTTTTGGCTCATCTTCACAAAGAGATAAAGAGGAGTTACCAGCAGTTCCTGAGACTATGCTGCACTCGTCCTTCTAGTGGAAAAGTTAGCCTGGGGGAATAGTTTGAAAGAGAGCAACTGTAATAAGGATTTTAATTTAGAATTATAAAATCACAGTATCAAAAATGATCATACCATTATTTTTTTTTTTTTACTTGTGATGCTAAGAAAACTTCATTCAAGGGATCATACTATGCTGAAGCACAGAAAGCAAGATTTCAAAGTGCCATGAGGGAATCTGCTCTCCCCAAGATAGATTACATCCCTCCTAGTGATCATTTGTCTGAAAACTTTCTCAAAAATGTTCAGTGAGGTTATAAAATGTAAAGTGAAAGAAAAATAATAAAAAATTGCAAAAGGCATAGAGTAATAAAACTTCTGTAAATGTCATTAGAACTAAACTTGCCAGGGAGTCTATGGTGCCAGCAGATGATCAGAGTATAAAGGGAGCACTCAGAGATCAGTCTGGAACAGTGAAGAAAAATTAGTTTCCTTGCATCTGTGTTCACTGAGGAAGAAAACAGGCTTTCTGTGCTGGAAAGTTTTGGTTTTTTTTTTGTGAGGGTATGATCAGAGAGTCTATTTCAAGCTGAAATTCCAAGAGAATAGATTATGGAACAAATAGATGACTTGAAGAATAGCAAGTCAGGACTAAGTACAGCTGCAAAAGCATCCAAGATCTGTAAAGGTTACATTAAGTGAATCACTCACTTTAATGTGTAACTATCTGCTAAAACTGCCTTGACAGCTAAGGGGTGAAAAAAGGCAAATTTGGTGCCAAAATCTAAAATGGTTCCAGGGAGATGTGGGGAAATACAGACCAATGAGTCATTGATAAATTAGCCGAATCTGTAATAAAGAATAGACTAAAGAAGATATAGTGGGAAAGATATATAAAATTGCTTGTTTAAAGGGAGGTCATGCTCACAGATCTCCTGAAGCTCCCCACAGGAGCCAAAAGCATACGAACAAGGGAAATCTAGTTAGTCTGGTCTATCTTGATTACCAAAAGCCTTTCAGTTAATCTGACCTGACTCAGGAAGGCTGTTAGATGAATAAGAATTTTGACCAAAAGGTAGGGAATGGAAGGTGGATTTTTCTTACGGGGGCTATTTTTTACTGGGGAAGTGTTCACCAATAGAGGCACATAATGATCTGTGCCAATGCCCATGCTGTTCAGCATATTTACAGACAATCTGGAAAAGGTGAAATAGTGAGGTGATAAGATTTGCTGATGATACCAAATTATTTCTGATAGTGAAGATGTGCCTGTGAGAAAATGCAGGATGATCTCAGGAGTGACTGAGCATGATCAGTAAAATGGCACGTGAACTTTGATGCAGGTAAAGTGATGCTCATAGGAAGAAACATATGTCTTGAACTGACATAAAATGATGGACTTATAGCTGACCATTTCATTTCAGGAGTCAGTTCTTGGCACCATGTGCACAGGTCCATTAAAACATCAGGTCTGTGCTCAACAGGAATGAAAAAGCAAATAAAATGTTAAGAATCCTTAGGAAATTAAGAAAGAAAACAAATAAGCCATTGTATAAGCCCGTTGTGTGCATTTGACTGCATCTTGTGTGATCTATGTACCTCTGGTTCCCTCTGAGAGAATATATTAAAATTACAGCAAATGTCATGGGATAAGCTTCATCACGTCTCTGTCGAGGTTTGCATGCTCTCCTATGTATGAACCAAGGGGTTTGTTTCCATCTATATGAAAAACACTAGTGACCAAGGTTATGCTACCTGATACAAAACAGGCTTAATGTAAGTAGGAATGAGGTCCTCACTTGAAAACACAGGTTTTCACTGTAAAAAAAAAAAAACAAAAAAAACAAAAAAAACAAACCAAAAAAAACCAAAAAAACCAAAAAAACCAAAAAAACCCACAACCAACCAAACTTACTTTCTACCCATAGAATTAATTATGCAGGACATTCAAAATTAAAAAAAGCAGGATCCCAAACTGATCATGACATCCTCAGAAAATACTACTCTGCCTGTGTAAAAAGCACCTAGAATATAACTCTGCTATTCAAGTGTTACTCTATGGCAAGAAGCGAATGGCCACTGCTCAAAGATTTTAAGTAAGAATTAAACAATTTGGACTGTATAAAATACCCAATGTGTTTTTTTGTTTCTCATAAAGGAAGTAATCCAGGATGTGTAGCTGTAAGAACTGGGACTGCAGCTGGATTATGGCATGTTCTTGACTGTGAAACAAAACAAAAATACATCTGTAAGCAGTGGGCAAAGAATGCAACAGCTCCACCTATTCCAACTACAGCTCCAGTCCCCACATGCCCTGAAGGCTGGGTATCAAACAACCATAGTAGTTTCTGTTTTAAAGTAAGTGCCTAAATAGTTAAAAGAAGAAGAAAGGCTTTGTACTGCTCAATTGGGGGTGGGGAGGGGAGAAAGAAAAAGGAAGTGACATCTTCATTTTGCAGTATCTGAGACTGAAATATAGCAAAAAACCTCACCAAAACCCAAACATCCAACAACCCAAATTATCCATAAAAGGCAAGAAACTAAGGAAGAAAGATGATGTTGAAGGGGCTGGACACAAAGGGAGGAAGGTCAAAGGAAAGAAAACGAGGAAGTTTGTGCCCCAGAGGTTGAATGAATTGCAGCAGAAAATGGAAGAAGAGGAACATAAATGTCAGGTCCCTAGAAAGACATAAAGAAAAGAGAAAAAAGAAGAAACAAGAAACAACTTGATATCTGCAAAATTATTGAGACAACAATGTCAGCCTGACCTTGGTGCTGGGTAGGTTATGGTGCTGATCATCTTGAGTACCATCACATGGCATGTACAGGACAACCAGGAGATCAGGCCCAGTCAGCATGGGTTTATGAGAGGCAGGTCCTGCTTGACCAACCTGATCTCCTCCTATGACAAGGCAACCCACTTAATGTGTGAGGGAAAGGCTGTGGGTGTTGTCTACCTAGACTTTAGTAAAGTCTTTGATACCATTTCCCACAGCATTCTCCTGGAGAAACTGGCTGCTTATGGCTTGGACAGAAATACTCTTCGCTAGCTAAAAAACTGATGGCCAGGCCCAAAGAGTGGTGGTGAATGGAGTCAAATCCAGTTGGCGGCCGGTCACCAGTGGTGTTCCCCAGGGCTCGGTATTGAGGCCAGTTCTGTTTAATAACTTTATCAATGATCTGGACGAGGGGATGAGTGGACCCTCAGTCAGTTTGCAGACGACACCAAGCTGGGTGGGAGTGTTGATCTGCTTCAGTGTAGGAAGGCTCTACAGAGGGATCTGGACAGCCTGGATCAATGCA
>NW_009594276.1:22835-35464 GCF_000690535.1 Cariama cristata | reverse complement strand
CCCAAATGATTCTATGATTCTATGATGAAGCTGGGAAAGGAATGTGTTCAAAAGAGATTTTCCTTCTTTAAAGAAAAAAGATTTAAAGTGAATATACACTTGTGAAACTGGGAAGACCAAAAACCTTCAGTCTACAGGCAGCTATTTCAATGAACATTAGTATAAGCATCCTTAGTTTTCTCTACCTAAACAGCTGAATCTTGTGCAAGAGCATTTTTTTAATAAGGTACTGCAATACATCAAGCTCAATGGCATTTACACATCTTTCACACCCCAAAAGATTCCCCCAAAACACACTCATTCACACATACACATCTAAAAGCAAAGCCGAAGAACAAATCAGATTTTACAAAGACCATGAGGAAGGCTATCAGCCTACGGTGTAAATGATGCTATTCCCCAACATTTCACACACATGATCAAGACCCCGAGCACCGTTCGCACAAGCTACAAATGAGTTACGGAATTGGCCATCAAAAGAGAGTTAGGATCGGTCATGTAATTGTTTTTTGCAAAGGTTGTCAAGAGTGCTCTACAGTCAGGAGTTCACCGTTATTGAATAATAGATGAAATATGGAAAAACTCTCTTAAATAACAAACCTCTGCAAATCATTCTGTATCAAGCTACAGGCTTGGGGACGAGTGGCTGGTGAGCTGCCCAGCAGAGAAAGACCTGGGGGTGTTGTTCAACAGCCAGCTGAACATGAGCCGGCAGTGTGCCCAGGCGGCCAAGAAGGCCAACAGCATCCTGGCCTGTATCAGAAATAGTGTGGCCAGCAGGACTGGGGAAGTGATCATCCCTTTGTAATCCATGCTGGTGAGGCCGTACCTTGAATACTGTGTCCAGTTTTGGGCCCCTCACTACAAGAAGGACATTGAGCTGCTGGAGCATGTCCAGAGAAGAGCAACAAAGCTGGTAAAGGGTCTGGAGAAAAAGTCTTACGAGGAGTGGCTGAGGGAGCTGGGGTTGATTAGTCTGGAGAAAAGGAAGCTGAGGGGAGACCTTATCGCCCTCTACAACTACCTGAAAGGAGGTTGTAGCGAGGCGGGGGTTGGTCTCTTCTCCCTGGTAATTAGCGATAGGACAAGAGGAAACGGTCTCAGGTTGCGCAAGGAGAAGTTCAGGCTGGACATTAGAAAGAACTTCTTCACTGTTAGAGTCATTAAGCATTGGAACGGGCTCCCCAGGGAGGTGGTGGAGTCACCATCCCTGGAGGTGTTCAAAAAATGTTTAGATGTGGCGCTTCAAGACATGGCTTAGTGGGTTTACCAGGCACGGTGGCGTCAGGTATACGGTTGGACTTGATGATCTTTGAGGTCTCTTCCAACCATAATGATTCTATGATTCTATAATTCTATGATTCTATCATCCTGCTCCACTCGCACAAAAATATCACAGACCTCCATAGCTACAGAGCCACAAATTAATAGCCAAAGTCGAAGTGCAAGTCATTCTTTTGACAGCTGTGACAAACATGCTTAATAGGAATATCCAAAATGTTGAATCCAAAAGCTTCAAAGCCAAAGGCTTTCTGCATGCAGAAGTGGAGAACATGAAGGACTGAGCTGAAAGTTCTATTTTTAATCAAACATAACTAAGCTACTAATTTTTTTTAGTAACATCCTAGCAGCATATCATACCAAAGACAGAATGAAGAGAAAGTAACATTCATTCTCTAATTGCTTTATAATTGAATTTGAATTCTGTTTTCCCTTTCTTCAAGGTGGCTGCCTTCACTACTGCATCTGATGTGAGCCATACTCCCAGGCATATCCAGCAATTTTCTTTTTTGCAGTATTACTCTATTACAGTAGTAATGCCACTTCTCATCCCAAAAGAATTAGCTTTAAAATCATGAGATAGAACAGGCTTTAGTATCAAGTTTGAACTTTTAATACACAACTAAGTGATATTTTCAAGCTTTTGTACATGAAGGCTAAAGAAAAAGCTAAGAGAAGGTTCTCAAGTCATTGATAATTTGAGAAACTTGAACACAAGAAGAGCGGGTGTTGTGAAATCACAATGTGCAGATACACTTCAGATTGTAAGAATACCTAGGATGTGCTATTGAAATAAATACTTTTGTGATGCATTTATGTCAGACCCTAATTTTATCTTTATATATATTTCTAGTACATTACATAAATGAAATAACAAGGGCTTCTACATTTAGTTTTACAATGATAAAGCTCCTAAGGCAAATTTCAATGGGGAAAAAGGGGAAATGCTTTTCTTGTCCAATAATGTTCTGAGTTTAGGTCAGAAACTGACCTAATCCCTGCCTGATGTCATCTTTCTGAAGAAAATAAAGAAGCAAAAGCTGACTTTTATTCTTCTCCTTCCTAAAATTGCCTCTTACCCCTTTGGCCTACAGCAAGCCAGTAACTCAGATGTTCTCCTGAATCATGGTCAATGTTTTAAACCCCACTGAACAGATGTTTCATTCCTCAAAATCTGTTCGCAAAGGGTATGTTTTATATATAAGGGGAAATACATTCAGAGGGCTCACCCCATTCTCAAAATATTTTGGAGGTATGTAGCATAGATTTTGGAGGCATATAGCATATACTCACCTATCTGGGTTTGACATAAAAATGATCAGGGATGTAAATGGTTCCCACTGGCTTGAACATCACTGACGTAGCTCTGCATATACAAAAATAGAAGTGTGATAAGATGCAGCTCCAAAATGAAGATCTAAAAATCATAGAGTTCAAGCTCATGAGAGATCTTGCAATACTTCTCTTATTACGTCTTTGTAATAAAAGTTTTGGTTTTCTACCTAAAGAGTACTCCCTAACTATCAAGAGTTATGGGTACTTCCTCCACCTAAGTCCCAAGAAGGTATTGTGATATAATAAGCGATGCTATTTGTATATGTATATTTTTATGTATGCATAAAAGCTGTCACAGAAGCCTAGTATCACTTATTGGCCCAGTACCACTCACATATTTACTGTCATACCTTTCTGTCAGTTTTCATTTTGTGACCAAAATATAGCTATAATTTTTAAAAAATGCTTTATTTAAACCATTTCTCCAAATACAATTTATGTTCTAGGAAGACATCCTGGGTGTACTGGCTCTTCTCCCAGTTTAGCCACAAAATATGTCACTCTACCAGGATGGAGTGGGGGTGGGAATTGCTACTAAGCAAGAGTGAACTCTTGATTTCCACATAGTTGTTAGTTACAAAACTGAACATGAGAACTGCTTACTTTAAAATGTCCCCATAGTAGAAATAAGCTTGAAACCTAATTCACTCATTTACACCTATGTCCAATACTCTCACCATGTTCTTAATTCCAAAAAGAACCTGCACTCTGTCAGACCTAACAAGGTTGCCAGCAGATTTTAGCAGCATAGTGAACAATTTCACACTATATTCAAAATCAGAAAGGACTAGGGTTAGATCAGTTTGCCCTCTCTTGATTCCTGCCTAAGCTCAAGCCTCAAATACACTGGCAAATAAAATGCACACAGAATACACGTTAGTTGGAATGCTCATATTACGCATATTTGTCATAAAAGTATTTCTTTAACGAAGGGAAATCTTTTTTTAAAAATTGCAGGCTATTTCAGCTTGTTACAGGTATTTCTATTTTAAGTAAAATTGCAAATTAATTTCTAAACTTCAGGGGGAAAAGAAATCACTACCAAGCAGCCAAAATCCTTTTCATTCGATTTTTGTCTTATTGATCATACAAGATGAAATAGTAATGGGTGCACCTCTCAAACTGCATTTCACGCTAACAGAAAAAAGTGAACTACCTTTACGTATGAAAAGGAGCATGCCATCAATACAACCTGTTCCTAAGAATTTTTTTTTCGCTGTAATTAGAGAAACTGTTCTGACAAGAAGGTAACAAAGGGGAGGGAAAAAACCCATAAATTCTGGCAGCAGTTTTTCCTGTCTCCATTCTTCCTCCTGATCTGAAAATAAATAACCATCTGGATCATTGTGCTGCCTTTGTGACAGGTGGTACTCAGTTATGTTTCTCATTTCATTGGAAAGCAGTAACAGCTCTTTCTTTTGCTAATATACTGTCTGAAATTATTTGACTCTAAATTAATCCATTTGAAGTATGATCCAAAAAGGTTCAGTTCTGACTGGGATGTATTCTTTGATTGCGACATAGTGTCTTTTTTCTATTGGCATCAGAACTGGAAAAAAATATTCTAATAATTGTCTCACTAATAGAACTTCTCACATTTTTCAGCCAGAAAAAGTAATGCCAGTGAAATATGTCTGTGTCCACAAGCCCAATCCTACAACTCCTGTAACACAGTAAGACAATCTGTGTTGGTGAAGAGCATCAAATATTTGTTAATTCCTTAATTTTCCCCAAAATGGATCATCTACCAAAGGTCATGAATTTTATGGTACCCTGATTCTAAGCTGGGCCTCTGATTTTTGCTATTTGCTAAGTTAATATTAGAGAATACTATTTTAAAACCTAAAATAAAATTAAGAGGTGTTAAGGACTCTTTACCTACTAAAATAAAATACTACATAAAATGAATCAATACATTAGCTTGCTAATTATTAAGATAGGTACCCCTTCTAGGCTTATTTTTCAAGTGAAAGAAATTCCTCAGACATATCATCCATTTAATCCGACTTTCTAAATAAAATATGTTGAATCAGGCCCTGATTAGTCACTGACCTAAATAATCCTTCAGAACGATTAAGCTATCTTAATTTAAAACCTGCAAAGGAGGGACAATATACTGTTTCTTGCTCAGTTACTCTAACAGCAAACTATAACTAAACATGTATCTTACAGATGTAAGACAACATTTGTCTAAATTGAGCTTCAAGTCATTGGTTCTTGCTACATCTCTCATTTCTACGCCAAGAAGTCTAACAATCAGGAACATTTTCTTTATATAGGTAGGTTCTGTGTTAATACGTCTCTTCCTTTATAGTGGTTCTAATTCCTTACTGCAAGAGAAGACTTTGCACCATTGTCATGGCTCCTCTGACCTATTCCAATCTGCACAGGAACACCACAATATTCCAAAACTTGGCTTCACAATATAGCATTCGGAAGCCAGACTATATGGCTTTGACCTCTGGATCATCCCGTTTTCTACATCATAAAGCATGATCATTCCCTTAAGCACTGCACCACAAGCAGAGCTCCTAACAGGGGCATCTACAGGGTCAGATAATGGACATTGGGAAAGATGACCGAGGCTCGCTGTGGTTTTATTTGTTTACAGTATTTCAAATTTACGAATACATACTAAAGTAAATAGTATGAAGTGCATGTACATACTTTCACCTTCTAAATCCTAATCATAGCCTTTGATTCACAGCAAAGGCATGGTTAATAGCTTCTGTAAACAAGAGTAAACTCTTGATTTCCACACAGTTTAGGCAAAAAAGGTACCCTAAGTAACTCTTGCAGTTGAGCGCGAGTTCTCAAAAATTCATCAGATGTTCAGAGCTAAGCTTTCTTAGTTACAAAACTGAATAAAAGAGCTGCCTACACATTTTAAAGCATCCTTATAGTAGAAATGTTTGAATTCTACCTAATTCAGTCATTTATATCTCTCTGATGCTCTGTCCACCTTCATAATTCAAAAAACAAAGTGCACTCAGAAGGTTGCCAGCAGATTTTAGCAGCAGAGTGAACAATTTCATACAATATTCAAAACCAGACAATGAGAGGATTAGGATTAGTGCAAATTTATTAAAAAATATTCCTTTATAAAGAGAAACCTTGAAAAGATGGTTATTTGCAACCTTTTACTGGTATATGTATTTTAAGTAAAACCACAAATTCATTTCCAAACTTCAGGAAGAAGAAAACAATGAAAGAAAATAGTTCTGTAAAATATACTTATGTAAACCCAGACAAGCCTAACAATACCAAACAAAAGATGAAGCCTTGACTTTATGGAGTCCATGGAAATTCTGCTATCAACTTCTGTTGGCAGCAAGATCTCACCTCAAAACTTCTATTTTTTAAGTTTGTACTGATTACATTTTTCCTGCTACATTTTTAAAAATACAGTATGATACATGGTTCGGTACAGAAAACAAGTAAAGCCTGAATTATTTTTTGTTTCCTTGCAATGTTGATGAACCAATGAAACGTTTAATCTAAGAACTACTGGCAAGAAGCTTTCGTAGCCTAGTCATATATTAAGGAAGGTACTTTTTCACCCAGATGTAGAAGATTAGACTGAAACTCAGGAAACTTGTGTTTTATTTCTGATTATGCCACTGATGAGCTTAGAACCTCATGTACTAATACAGTATTTCCCCAAATCATTAAGTAACTTTCCAATACATTCCCCTTGTCAGATACTGAACAGTCCCCACCAGAGGGGGGAAATACTGAATCCATTTTTCTCATTACAGTTGGGTAAGAAGCATTATCCCAACTACTAGGATTCTCAACCTTGTCTTGATTTGCAGGCAACCCAGGGGTTTGTTTGCAACCACTTTGGCTAAATCAGTTACTCCTGGCAGAAAAAGCACCAACCTCCTCCCCAAGTTTTCAGAATACAAAGTTCATTCAACACATGTCAGACCTAAAGGGGGGGGGGAGGGGGGAAGACAAGACACAAAATGTAATTTCTTAATTAAAATTTTGAAAACAAAGCTACTACAGTTACAAATATTCCAATAAAAATCCCACTCCAAATTGTATGTAATACTGAAGTTCCTCAGTAATCAAACCAGTACTACAGGTAATTTATGGAGCTGGCAATCTAGTTCCCTTGCTACCCATCACCTTTGGTAGGAACCTGACCCTAGTATCATGATGTTCTTCTAGGAGGTGTTATTATTTTCTCCTCCTCTGGGAGCATACTCTGAGATACCAAATAAAAACCAATGAACACTAACTCTTACCTTATCTTGTAATTACGTATTCATTCCATCCTGAGCAGCCTTCTTGCCATACACAAGGTTTTTATAACAAATACTTTAGAAATCATCTAACATGAGAAGTGTTCATTGTAAGCATGTTTCATAATATCTAGCTCTCTACTGGCTTTTCACAAAAAAATATATCTACGTGTAACACATTACTGACAAAGATGACAGGGTTGGCTTTAAAAGTGCTTCCTATGTTTCAAAATACCACCTTTGTCAGTTTTGCTGCTCTAACCACTACATACAGGAAAAACATTTGTTATGTTAATACTGACCTACTAGTGAAATAGAAATACATATCCCTTTTTTTTTTGCACATGCTACATTTCAAGAAAAAATAGCTTACATGAAATCCAGAATCCAGGATCCTGACTGGCTTGCAATTTCACAAGACCAGCAGCAAGTATAAACCAACACAGCTCCAATACAGTCGAATGAGCTTTATGAGATGCAAGTGCATTCCTTACCAAAGTAGTCAACTCAAATCAAAAATAGGGATTTGAAAAGAATTTCCACTGACTTGTAATTGCTTTCTTTCATACATAGTGCAATAGCTACTACAAGGTAGTATCTATTCTCTTTAAAGAGAAATACTTTTCACTTGAGCTTTTAAATTCTGCAGAGAGAACAAATTCATCCATGTTCCCCAATAAGCAGGTAATTAGGACACAGAAAGTGAATTCTTTGCTGAATTACTGGCCTCACTGAAGTCAATTATAACAATTCCTTGGTTTTGTCAGAATTTCACCACATTAGATTTCCCTTAGGAAGACTATACAGTATGGGTTAGAGCCCTGTTTCATTATGTTTGATAATAGTGAAAACAATATAAAAATACATTGGGGATCCCAATACACAACTGTTAGTGACATGTATTCTGTACGCTGCAACCATATTTCAAAGCATTTATCCTAAATCTCAGAACTAAACTAAGCATGTTGGGCCTAACCAATCTGATTGCCTTCCGTAATGAAATGGCTGTATTTGTGGGCAAGGGGAGGGCAAGCACTGTCATCTACCTTGACATTATCAAGGCCTTCAATGCAGTCCACCCATAGCATCCTTGCAGAGAAATTAGGGAGTTATGAACTGGATGGGTAGACCACAAAGTCAGTGAGAAGCTGGATGGGCCTTATGGCCCGAAGTCTAGTGGTCGATGGTTCAAAATCCAACTGCAGCCAGCTACAAGTGATGCCCATCTCCAGTCAGTCAATTTCGGAGCTGATCCTGTCTAATGCCTCAAGTGTTTAAAGTCAACGACCCACATGATGGGACAGAATGAGCCCTCCTGATGCCCATGGAGAGGCACCCAGCTGGGGCAGGTGGCTGATACACTGGAGGACCAGGCAGCCATTCATGAAGATCTCAGCAAACTGGAGGAGTGGGCTGACAGAACCCTCATCAAGTTTAACAAGAAGTGCAGAGTCCTGTACCTGGGATGGGTCAACTCTGTGGGCTGAATTAGCAAGATCATAGCCAGCAGGTACAGGGATGTGATTATTCCCCTCTCCTCAGCACTCACAAAGCCACATCTGAAATAACATGTCTCTGGTTTCAGGCCCCCAGTATGCAGAGGAAGATCAACAAACTGGAGTCTGTTCTAATTATGTACTTACAGCATTGACAGCCTAAATTTCCATGAGCAATCTAGAGTCTCTTTATAGTTTATATAGAGAAAAAGGCATTTCTCAGCTATACTTCATCTCACCCTAAGGTAAACATTTAAGGTCAATCATGATCTAGGAGTACCTGTTCTTCTCCAATGACTTCAAAAGGATTTCACACAAATCGCTTATATACCAATACCCGCATTTGACACATCTAACACTGTCAGAGTAACCCCCCGCCATGCATCTTGCATTACACCTGAAAAAAGAGAGATCATTTACAGAGTAAATATAAGCATAAAGTCTGAATTCCACTTTTTATCCAATTTTGGCCAAAGTTAAACACACCAAGCACAGAACTGGGCTCAAAACTTTAGCTTGGGAAAAGAAGTGAAAATTTAGCTCAAATACAATTGTACTTTCCTCCTTGAGATGAAAAAACATGAGATTAAAATTTCAGGTATAAAGAGAAAACTGAGAAGTACTAATATGACAGTATTACAGGAATTATTTTTGTACATTAAACGCACAGATAAAATGATTTATACAAATCCTTATCAGAGCAGTGGAGAACTCTATCAGAGTTCTCAAAAAATCTTATCTGCATGTCTGTGGATCTCTAAGACAGTGAGTGTGAGGTTTCTGTATCTCATCTATTTATAGGATCTTTAAGCCCATTAAGAGATTTAAAAAAAGACACACAAGCCATTTAGTACACGTAATCTCTTTGCCATTTCTGCAAACACCACATTATTTGTAGATTTGTAAGTGTAAGGACACAGACGTAAATCCACTCCCTAGCCATTTTACATCCAGCAATGCCTGTACTAGTGCTCTAGTCTGAGGAATCATTGCCTATTCCTAAAAAATACAGCCAACGCGTTGGCACAGGTAAAATATGTTACCACCTGGCAGGACCAGAAGCTGCCAAAGCTTCCAGAATTCCTCTAATATTCTCACTGCACACATGAAAGCACATTAGAGTGAAAGTGTGATGTTATCAGGATCACCTGAAGCATCAACCATAAATATCACACTGACTGAACTGCACTGCTGGAAACATACCTTGGGGCATTGCTACATAATTTAATATTGGCCTCAGGTTGTGTTTCTTGAAAACAGTGATGGACTGATTAAAACCTTGACCAAAATTATGTCATGAACTGTGCTTAACGTCTCGAACAACTTAGACTGTGGGACACTAATGTCTAAACTGTCTGAAGGACCGAAGGCTGCTTCTCATCTCCCGCGGTTCTCACTCTGACATATCCATACCAAAACAAGACCAACGTACTGTTTCTCTGCCAGTGCCCTGGTTCCCAGAAAGAGGAAACTATGATGTGGAGAATGCTGTAGCATGCTGCAGCTGAGACAAGTGGGACACCAAGAGCACAGGGCTTGTCCCAGGTACTCCATGAAGCACTCAAAACAGAGAGACTGGAAAGTGCCTGGAGGCCAGAGCCTTCTCATGAGAACAAACCACTCTGCCCTACCCCAAGAATCAATGATCATCAGGATAACGCTACAGGTCTCAGCTACAAGAAATTCACATCTCAAACGTCTGGCATCATACCTGGGTCACTTTTGTAAAACCTACGTCCCACCAGACTGAGAGCTTTCCTCTCCATACAGACCTTGGCTTCTCTCACATCCTCAGGCCAAACTACAACTACACAACTGGAATATGTTAAGTCACTTGTATTGTATTCAGGGTTGGCAGGAAGTTAACCTATTTAGGGGGAAAAGCCTCTGGAGGAATTGGCAGTACTGGAAGTCTAACTTCCATTTGCCTTATAATGGTTATGACAGCCTAACAGATGTAAGATATGCTGAACATAACTGAGGAGCACCTCCCTGTAAGATCTTTCAGGATGCTTTATGTTTTGAGATCGTTCAAAAGGAGCAAACAAACTTAAGATCACACCAATGCCTTTCCATATGATTCTGCAAGTCATCTTCAAAAACGTCAAAAATTACTGAAAGGGAGTTTAACAAATTCAGCACGGAAACTTGGCCATTTCCCCATGATGAGAAAAATTATAAGGATGTGATGTTACCTGATTATTAATATTGTATTTAACACTAAATTTTGATAACAAAATTTAAACCGATTTTCTAATAATGAAAATGGGAAAAGCCTGTATCTCAAAGAGAAATCTAGCCCAAGACACCCTTGTGAGTACTACTGTCACAAGTGCTGCCATTTCTTTTTGGCTCATGAACAAACCCTCAGGTGAGAGGAATACATTTTCACTTTAGCTGGTTGCTGCTGTTTGTCCAAATCACAAGGCTATCATCAATCAGTGAAGAATATAATTTAACGCCTAGAGGTAGTAAAAGACAATTTAATGGAAGACATTCTTCTCTTCCTTGTGAAAGATCTGTAATAAATTACCCATTTTCCAAGCAGAACTATACAGGACTGACAATGTATCACCAGGCTAGCTTAAATATGAGAAAACCATTCACACTGTGGAACAGTAGATACCTGTTTGGGGATATTAAATAGAAGGAAGATAAAGAAGATTCTCCAACTATTAATGAATTTGCAGAATTCTCTGTCAGGAAAGAAAGAATTCAGTATCCAAATTTCATCTGTAGAAAGAACATGAAGAACCTCTAAGACGTAAAGGGTACTGCCACCATCTATGGTCATTTAAAGCAATCATGCTTACATCACAAGCACAGCTTGTCCAAATTTGCAAAATATATTTTGCACAGCATTTGGCAACTATGTAAAGCCACAAGCCTTGAGCATAGAGTCTTAGAGTCATGTGAAAAGGTAATTCCACATTTGTCTGAAACTCCATACAGTCGTGAATTTTCTGAAGCATGGCACGCAGAGCTACAAGAATACGTTAGTCATGTTAACCACAGATGGAGGCCTGACGAGTTCATCGGAACACTTGACATAAGGGTCCTTGCAGTAACTCTCATCTGCCACTGCAGAAGAAGCAAATATCAAAAATATTGCCCATTTTGAACAGGAACTTGATAAGTGTCATGCAATAAGAACGTATGAATGAGTTTTTCAATCACATATAACCGATCCTGAAACTTTATCTAGAGAGTAACATTAAAATAGGAACTTTGTGTGGCATCCTTCTAAGATCCAGACCCCCTGTTTAACAGGGACCATACAGCCAAGACTTATTTATTTATTTTTGTATCTATAGTTCTCTCTTTCATCTCAGAAAAAATGCAACAAAAGCATAAAATCTTTGCAGTGTATGAATGCAAGGCATCAAGTTATTAACTGTTCTTCTTCCATGGCACTATTATGGGATGTTTTCAATAGAAAATATATTCGTCACTGGTTGTGCTCATGATACTTGCTAGCTAGTGGCCAGACACTGCAAAAGAGATGGTCAACTTGCAGAAGGCCTTTTCCATACTGCCGAACAAGGTTCAGATATGGGAAACGAGCATAAGTCTTTCCAAAATTCTGAAGTCTCACCTTCCCATATCTCAAATACAGAGCCAGTGAGAAAGTTAATGCAAACCAAAGAGTTGAAAGACTCTGTGGTAGACTAGCATTGATTTACCCTTCTCTGATAAGAATCAGCTCAGGACACAGTAGCCTTTCATAATTACAATTCCACCTTAATCTTTGCTTGGACATGAAGTTAGTTTTTTCCCCTCGAAGTGTAAGTAGATCATTATGAAAACTGTTAACTTTTCCAGGTGATGCCAGACCTTGTCCAGCTGGCTCAGTTTCACTTAACTGGAAGAAGTTCTTACCTGCCTCGAAGTGGTGTGAAGAAGCAAGGCAGTGCCACAGTGCACAGATGAAAGGTGGCAAAAAGTAATGCGTGCCACTAACCCCCCCCCTCGCCCACTTAAAATCCTTCTGTACCTAACAACCATCTGCCAGCTGTGAAGAAAAATAAGGTACTGCTCGTATTAGTAGTGCACAATCTGATTAGTGACTAAATAAATAGGGCGTGCCACTTGTATACACAATTCAATGATTGAAGTAAATTTGATCAAGTAAGAAAAACAGTAAGATGCTGATATGACCATATGTTCTATCACTCTCAAGAAAGTATTAAAAGCCAAAGCCAATTCTATGGGAAACTCAGAAATGTGTTTAGTGCACTGAGATTAAATAAGTTTCAATGGCTGCTGT